>NW_023397044.1:1741703-2010280 GCF_011125445.2 Fundulus heteroclitus | reverse complement strand
CGGCCATATGAACAAAAGTGTTGTAACATTTGTAGCACTTATCAGTAACACATATTTAGTGTAAAGCTTAACTTAAAACATTTAAAACAAAACATAGCAATAATAATAAATTAAAGCTTATTGCCACTGACAGGGAATTCTCTTTATATGGGGAAAAAATCTACCAAAAACAGGCAACTTCTGAAGGTAACAGCAGGGAGCAGCATTACCATTTTATGTTCAATACCAAAGTTTAACTTGGCAGTGGTTACAACTAACTATGTTTCTGTCATATTCGTTGCTGGAAGAACTTTAAACTGAAATGCTTGCTAACTCGATATGCTTGCGTTGCTTGCATTTATTTGACGTTAACAACGCGTTTTTTTGTTGTTGCTTTCTCGGCGTGCATATAGTGAATGGCTGGGGAAAACAGGCAAAAATACATGGATACTTTGAAACGCGAAGCGACTTCACCGACGGCGTCGCTGCAGACCCCCCCCCCCCGCTCCGCACAAAACTTGTTCCGGCTGCCAAACTCACCGCCTCCGCCTAAGCAAATTCCTGCGGGAAACACCGCCTTCCCCATGTCTGCTTTGTTTTTTTCCGGGCAGCACTTTTCTTCCCTCTGAATCCGAGGCTTGCTGACCAGCGAGGTTATTGGCGCATTATCGCCACCTACTGTTCTGATTCAAACCCCTATACCGCAGCAACAGACCTTCACAAAATAAAAGCATGTGAGCAACATGCGTTATACACGCGTGTTAAAGAAAATATCGCGTTAATAGTCTAATGAGTTAACGTGAAATTAAACGCGTTAACTTGCCCAGCCCTAATTATATATATATATATATATATATATATATATATATATATATATATATATATGTTATATGTGCAATGGTGTGGGTTTCTCTCCGGGTACTCCAGCTTCCTCCCACAGTCCAAAAACATGACTGTTAGGTTAATTGGCTTCTCCAAATTGTCCTTAGGTGTGAATGGTTGTTTGTCCTGTTTGTCTCTCTGTGTTGCCCTGCGACAGACTGGCGACCTGTCCAAGGTGTACCCTGCCTCTCGCCCAGTGAACGCTGGAGATAGGCACCAGCAACCCCGCGACCCCATGAGGGATTAAGCGGTTTGGAAAATGGATGGATATATATATATATATATATATATATATATATATATATATATATATATATATATATATATATATATATTAGGGCTGGGCAAGTTAACGCGTTAATTTCGCGTTAATTCATTAGACTATTAACGGCGATATTTATTTTATCGCGCGTTAACGCATGTTGCTCACATGCTTTCAGTCAGTGTCAGTCAGCAGGCGCGCTGACTGCAGCGCGCTGTCACGGCAGCACTCTCCCGCTCCCCCTCCCCTCTCGTACATGGCTCAGCGGCGCCAGCCAATCAGCACTCAGGCTCAGCCTGGCCCGTCAGCTCTACTGGATTCCAGAGCACGGAGGAATGTGTTGCCCTTCCACCATTTAACTCCATCCCCGGGGACTCTAAGCCCCCAATTCAGCCATCTGTTGCACAGGTTCTGCAGGGCATTGGGCCAGACGGCCTGGCAGTCCTTGGAGAAGTCACCCTGCCTGTGCACGTTGGGAGCAGAACCACTCAGGTAAACTTTATCATGGCTGACACATCAGAGAGCACTGAAGTTATCCTGGGACACCCTTTCCTGCAACAGGCGCAGGCTTGCCTGGACTATGGCCGCCAGGATATAACCCTTTTCGGCGAGAGGGTTCCCCGTTTCGACCCCAGCCGTCAGGTTGAGGCGCACCTCGTCAGGGTGGCATGTACAACCGTGTTGGAACCGGGGCGTGAGTATGCTGTCCCTGGTGCCTCCCGCCTTTGCCATACTGCTAAGAGAGACATGATGTTAAGCCCCTGCAAAAGTTTTGTTGAAAAGCACCATGTCCTAGTGGCCCGTGTTTTGGTGCAGCCACAACCACCTGCCAGCATCCCCATCTGGGTCTTCAACCCTGGTGCCTCACCTGTCACCTTAAAGAAAGGGGCTGTGGCAGGAGTCCTCCAATCTACCCAAGTGTTGAGATAAGATAAGATAAGATAGTCTTTATTGATCTCACAATGGAGAAATTCACTCGTCACATCGGCTCATACAAGAAGGTGCAGAGTAGGGAAGGTGCATTCAATTATATACAGTGAATCTTCATATATACAATGGATCAGAAAGAATACCAAAAAAATACAAAAAAAAGGAAATAGGAATGGGCATATGATGTCTCATTTACATTCTTAGTGGTCTATATATATATATATAAACATATCTATATACTTAAATATATACATATATCTATGCGCCTACTTACATACGCACCTACGCGTATGTACGTGCATATACATTGTATACATTTGTACATACATACATACATACATACATACATGTGGGCTGACTTATGTTCAGGTGATGATAGCAGCAGAAGTCACTACATCAGGATTATTGCACGGGTTGTAGGACAGTGTATTAAATAGATTATTGCACATTGGTTATTGCACATTAATTATTACAGTTATGGTCACAGTTATAGTGCAGCATTGTAAAATCTTATAGCAGCAGGA
Organism: Fundulus heteroclitus; assembly: GCF_011125445.2. NCBI lineage: Eukaryota > Metazoa > Chordata > Actinopteri > Cyprinodontiformes > Fundulidae > Fundulus > Fundulus heteroclitus. The sequence goes on along the minus strand of NW_023397044.1, from coordinate 2,007,703 downwards.
ATAAATGACCTCCGGTAGCGCTCCTTTTTACAGACAGGATGTCTAAGTCTTGCACTGAAGGAGCTGCTCAGCTCCTCTACAGTCTGGTGCAGCGGGTGGGAAGGTGTTGTCCATGATGGATGTGAGCTTGGACAACACCCTCCTCTCAGCTACTTCCTCCACAGAGTCCAGAGGGCAGCCCAGGACAGAAGTGGCCTTCCTCACCAGCTTGTTCAGTCTCTTTCTGTCCCGCTCTGCACTGCCAGGAGCCCAGCAGACGACAGCGTAGAGGAGGGCTGAGGCCACCACAGAGTCATAAAAAGTTTTTAGCAGAGGCCGGCTCACTCCAAAGGACCTCAGCCTCCTGAGGAGGTGGAGCCGGCTCTGGCCCTTCTTATACAGGGCGTCGGTGTTATGTGTCCAGTCCAGCTTATTGGAGGCCCCAATGTTTTAACCCAGTAACCCCATCTCTGCCTCTGTACCCCCTCATTTGCAGACTCTGTACGCCGAGAGCTGCTCTAGCCTGTCACAGGTCGACCACCATAAGCTGGCCTCCCTGCTGCTGTCCTATGGAGATGTTTTCTCTGCCAGCCCCACTGACCTTGGCCGAACCAACATCGTGCAGCACGACATTATGACCACTCCTGGGCCACCTGTAAAGCAGCCACCCGCGCAGGATGGCTAGGGATAAGCAGGCAGCGACAGACCAGCAGGTGCATCAGAGCCTGGAGGCCGGCCTAGCTCAAGCCAGCAACAGCAGCTGGGCTGCACCGATTGTGATGGTGAAAAAGAAAGACCAAACCCACAGACTCTGCGTGGACTACAGGCCCCTGAATGAACGGACGATCAAAGACGCCTACCCGCTCCCTCGCATACAAGACACCCTGGACACGCTATCCATGGCCAGGTACTTCAGCACTCTGGATCTGACGTCGGGGTACTGGCAGGTGGAGATGATGCCCAGAGCCCGCAAAGTCACTGCATTCTGCACGCGAAAGGGCCTGTTCGAGTGGAAAGTGATGCCCTTCGGGCTGTGTAATGCGCCCGCCACATTCCAGAGGCTTATGGACCGAGTAGGAGGCTGTCAGCTACAGCTACTGATGCCGAGTCCTCGTCGGTTTCTAATGGGAAACGTGCCTTGTCTACCTCAACGATATAGTTGTCCTGGGGCGGGACCGCACTATGATGATGGCGCGGCTGGAGCAGGTGTTCGCCAGGTTGCGGGGAGCCAACTTAAAGCTGAAGCCTTCCAAGTGCTGCCTGTTTCAGGAGCAGGCGGCTTACCTTGGACACATCGTCTCAGCTGAAGGTGTGGCCACTGACCCCAAAAAGATCCAGCAGATCCAAGACTGGCCCACACCGCAAAGCGTCTCTGAGGTACGGCAGTTTGTGGGCCTGGCCTCGTACTATCAACGTTTTGTGGCTGACTTTGCCTCAATTGCCAAACCACTCCACGAACTTACGAAAAAGTATGCACGGTTTAGCTGGACAGCTGAATGCCAGGAGGCGTTCGAAGAGCTCAAACGGCGGCTGACCTCTGCTCCTGTTCTTGGCTACCCCCTCGACAAAGGTGAGCTATTCCTCGACACTGATGCCAGTGACTGGGGAATAGGGGCTGTCCTTTCCCAAATGCAAGGGGGTGAGGAGAGAGTTTTAGCTTATGGGAGTAGGAGGCTGTCAGCTACAGAACAGATTTGTTGCACCACCAGACTGGAGCTTCTGGCAGTTGTGGAGTTTACGTCTCACTTCAGGCAGTACCTGCTCGGCCGACCATTCACCATCCGGACCGACCACAGCAGCCTGCGTTGGTTGGCACGGTTAAAGGAGCCGGAGGGTCAGCTAGCATGCTGTTTGAAAAAGCTAGCGGAATATGATTTCCAGGTCATCCATCAGCCCAGGAGAAGCCACCAGAACGCGGATGCTCTCTCCAGAAAACCCTGCCGGTCCTCCTGCCCTTGCACAGTTCCGGAACCCTCTCTCAGCAGCCCGCGTCAGCATAAAGGGGTACAGTGCAGCCTAAGGAGGGGCGGTTGCCACCGTGTCTCGGGGGGAACCGCCAGTGGGGGTAGTGAAGGCTGATGGCTGTGCAGATGACAGAGTGGTTCAACCGGGCTCACTGATAGTGGGGGTGGTAGACTCCTGAGTCAGCGGCAGCAGTGGTATTGAGGCTCACCCAAGCATTCACCATGTGAGTGAGGTGAGCCACGAAGACCTCTTCAGTGGGTGGACCCTGGAGCAGCTCAGTTCAGCCCAAAAGACAGACCCTGATATAGCACCAGTGCTAACGTGGATGGAAAAAGGGAGTAGAAAGGCCATCTTGGGCTAGCATAGCAGCCTGCAGTCCCCCTACCAAAGCCTACTGGGCACAGTGGAAAAGACTGTATAGGAAGGAAGGAATCCTGATGAGGAAGTTCTACAGCACCGAAGGCAGGGTACAGTATTCACAGATTGTGCTGCCTCGTTCACTGCTCAACCCTGTGGTGGAGCAGATGCACGATGGTCCAGTGGGCGGACACTTTGGAGCAGAGAGGACTGTGGCGCGTCTTAAAACCAGGTATTACTGGTACAACATGAGAGATGACGTCACCTTGTGGTGCCTCACCTGCACTGATTGTGCTGCCAAAGCCCGTCCCAAGAAAACTCCCCGTGCTGCCATGGGCACAGTACGAGTCGGTGCCCCAATGGAGAGAATTGCACTTGACCTGATGGGACCTTGAAATGAGACAGAGAGGCACAACCGCTACATATTAGTAGTGCAAGACTATTTTAGTAAGTGGGTGGAAGCTTATCCTGTCCCAAATGAGCAAGCATTGACAGTGGCCGAAAAGATCGTCTCTGAGTGGGTGTGTAGGTATGGAGCCCCCCATACCATCCACAGCGACCAGGGCACCAACTTTGAGTCAGCTGTCTTCCAGGGGATGTGTAAACTGCTAGGGATTGAGAAAACGCGGACTACCCCCTTTCACCCACAGCCAAGTGGAACGTTTTAATGCCACCCTCCAGAAAATTCTGGCTACCACTGCAGAACAATGCCACTGGGACTGGGATATAATGATCCCCTATGCAGTCATGGCCTACCGTGCAACCAAACATAGCTCCACGGTTCTCACACCAAACATGATGCTCTTCGGCCGTGAGATAACTGAGCCTGTTGATCTCGTCTCCAGTCTGCCACCTGATGAGGGAAGCCCCAACACCCCTCCAGAGTATGTCCTCCAGCTGAGAGATCGGCTGGAGCTCTCCCACCAGCCGGCACGAGAGGCTCTGGGGAAAGCGGCAGAGCGTGCTAAAAGACAGTACAATAAAAATATCTGCCAAGTCCAGTACCAGGTTGGTGCCCCAGTCTGAGTGGTACCAAGAGAGTGAAAAACAAAGTACGGAAATTACTGCCGGCGTATGAGGGTCCCTACTTTGTTGTAGGTCAACTAGACGACTTAGTCTACTGCATCCAAACGAGTCCAAGATCGAAGGCTAGAGTGGTTCACCACGACAAACTCAAGCCATACCACTCCAGAACCCCGCTGGACAACAGCTGGATCTACCGAGATATCAACATGTCAGCGCCGGAAGGGACGGCATCTGCTGCTGAAGATGAAGGTGCCTCTAACACCGACAACGGTTCCCTTGAACTGTGGGACTCCGCGTCTCGTCTGATTTGGAGGGCTCCGCCCGAGAGTCTACAGGGAAGGCCTGCATCTCGCCTTCAGCTGCAGCAGACGACAGTCTGTTACCTGGCGCCTGCTCCTCGTCTCCAGTTCCATCGTGGGACAGTGATCGTCCTGATAGCTCTGCTCAGCCTCGGCTGGATGAGACTGACACTAAGCATTCCGCGGAGAGGCCGACTCGTCATCTTCCTGCAAGCTCCAAACCTCGTCAGCACCCACAGAGGGTGCGCAGAAGACCAGACATGTTTGGTGACTGGGTGGGTCACTGAACACCATGAGAGCAAGGGAACTTAAAAAAAAAATCTATGTTCTCTGTTAAAATGTTTACCAGTTTTGCGGTAGAACCTGTTACCAAAGTCATGAGAGAGTGATTGGTACGTTCAGTTGTTACTGTTAGCCAGAAGCGAAGTGTTAATAGGCTAAGTGGTTTATCTTATCACCTGTATACGCTAACTGGAAGTTTGATTTGAGTACAGTAGGGGTAAACCTAAGTGTTTAATTTACATGGCTGCAATTATACCCAGATCCAGTATAGGCTCCTTCTGAGTTGGTCTCCCGGAGGGTTTCTCCCACATTAGTATGAGTAATGTGGACTGAACCATTACCTCTTTTCAGTGCTGTGCACATATTTGGTATGGACAATATAAACCATATATTGCATCCGTTTCAGGTATGGTGTAATGATTTGAGCTTGTGGACACTTTATGGACATAGACCTTTAACCTTGAGGTACCTCCAGTCTCTTTGGGGAGGGGGGGGGGGGGTGTGACCTTTAATGGGGATGTTCATCATATAGTGGCTGGTGTTCTGTTGATGAATATTTAGTGTGTCCTGGAGTGATATTAAGGAATTAATTATCATCCAGAGTGGGGGTAGTGTTACCGGCCTGAGCATTTCCCTTTAAGGGGGTGGTCTTAGAGGGAGGACGTTACGCGGAATGGAGTGTGTGTCTCTCCCGACTAGTCTGTGTTTGTGGAATAACTGTGGTGACAGCCTAATAGCCCTGCATTTGGTGAGTAAGCTCCACTCTGCCGTCATAAAAGTACTGTACTGGAATGAGGAAAAGTGCCGAATAAAGCCCGGTCCGTATGTACAACAACTCCACCTCTCCTCCTCTGTGCGTGTGCGTCAAGAACACGAGCAAGAACTGCTAGTTACCAGCCGCAACGAGCCAAGCTAAGGTGAGACAGGTCTTAGCTTCATGACCAGCAGTTCCGTACTACGGTTAGAAACGAAGGGCTGGAAGGTAACACAGTGTGTCTGCCTCACGGACCAAAACTGGGTCCGTGAGGCAACTCTGGGAGTTGGTTCCACAGGAGAGGAGCCTGATGGCTAAAGGATCTGCTTCCGATACTACTTTTAGAGACTCTAGGAACCACCAGTAGACCTGCAGTCTGAGAGCGAAGTGCTTTGTTAGAAATATACGGGGTAATCAGAGCTCTGATATCTGATGGAGCTTGATTATTAAGGGCTTTATATGCGAGAAGGAGAATATTAAATTTAATTCTTGATTTAACAGGAAGACAATGAAGGGAAGCTAAAATTGGGGAAATATGGTCCCTCTTGTTGATTTTCATCAGAACTCTTGCAGCAGCATTTTGGATCAGCTGAAGGTTTCGAACTGCTTTTTGTGGACTTCCTGATAGTAAAGAATTACAATAGTCCAGCCTTGAAGTAACAAATGGATGGATTGGTTTTACAGCATTACCCCTGGACAGAGTATTTCTAATTTTGGCAACATTCCACAGGTGAACAAAGGCAACCCTTGAAACATGTTTAATATGGGATTTTAATGACATGTCATGGTCAAAAATAACACTGAGATTTTTTACTTTATCACCAGAGGCTAATTTAATGCCATCCAGTTTATTTATTGAGGACTCTGGCCCAAAGATTACAACTTCTGTCTTGTCAGAATTTAAAAGCACGAAATTTAAAGTCATCCAGGTTTTGATGTCATCAAGACATATAGTCAAGTAATTGACTGGATTCATCAGGATTTATGGATAAATATAGCCGAGCATCATCAGCATAATAGTGGAAATTAATCCCATGCTGTCTGATAATTTTGCCAATTGGAAGCATATATATAGTAAAGAGAATTGCCCCAAGGATTGAACCCTGTGGTACTCCACAAGTAAACCTAGAGTTTGAAGAACAATTATTAACATGAACAAACTTGAATCCGTCAGTCAGATAAGATTTAAACAAGCCTTTCCCCTTAATCCCTGTATGTTCAAGTCTTTCTAGGAGAATATTGTGATCAACTGTATCAAATGCAGCACTGAGATCTAACAGGACAAGTACAGACACAAGTCCATTATCTGAGGCCATGAGAATATCATTCGTGACCTTCACCAGAGCTGTTTCAGTGCTATGAATAGCCCTGAAGCCTGACTGAAACTCTTCAAATAGGTTATTACTTTGTATGGGTTCACATAGTTGATTAGCAACTACTTTCTCAAAATTTTAGCTAGGAAAAGAAGATTAGATATCGGTCAGTAATTTTAATAAGTCATCTTGATCAAGAGATGGTTTCTTAAATAAAGGTTTAATAACAGCTACTTTAAAAGCCTGTGGTACATATCCATTTACTAAGGATAGATTAATAATGTAGAAGGTATAGATGAGGCTAATATTTTAGATAGCTCAGAAAGCTCTACTGCTTCTAAACAGTTGAAACACCGATCAGGTTGTGAAGATTCCTCCAATGCTGCCTCACTTACTAAAGACGATGTAATCATGTTTGGAAGGATGACAATTATTTTATTTTTAATGGAATACATTTTATTTATGAAGAATCCCATAAAGTCATTACTGCTGAGAGCTGAGGGAATGTATGGATCAACAGAACTATGACTCTGGGTAAGTATGACAACCATACTAAAAAGAAATCAAGGATTTCTTTTTTCTCCTCTTTTAATGATAAAAAATGTGTTGCTCTAACTCTGCGAAGGGTTAGAGCAGCAATAGTAGACTGTTTTTCCAGATTAAGTAGGATTCCTCTAGATGTGTAGAGCGCCATTTTCTCTCCAACTTCCTAACATTGTGCTTTAAAGAACACAGTTCTAAATTAAACCAGGGAGCCAGCTTCCTCTGAATAATCACCTTCTTTTTCAAGGGAGCTACATCGTCTAATGCAAAACGCAATAAGAAAGTGACACCGTCAACAAAGGGCGTCAATTTGTGAATGGGAAGCAACAACATTGCTGCCAACATTGCTGGGCATTTCTGTGATACTGAGGATATTAAAGAGGGACAGACTCTTTAAAGTTTGATACAGCATTATCTGATTATCTGATAAAGATTTACTATAATGAAACCTTATTTTAGGGGTGGATAACTCAGTTAAATTGAACTCAAACGTTGTTAAAAAATAGTCAGATAGGACAGGGTTGTGAGAAAATACTGCTAATTCTTCACAATCAATTCCATATGTCAGCACAAGGTCCAAAGTATGGAGGCAAGAGTGCATCAGTTTATGCACATTTTGAGCAAAACCAATTTAATCTAGGCTCATTTTAAAGGCTACATTAAGGTTATCACATTCAATGTCAACATGAATGTTAAAATCCCCCACTGTAATAACCATGTCGGTGTTTAGCACCAAATCAGATAAGAAGTCTGAGAACTGATCCAAAAACTGAGAGTAAGGGCCTGGTGGACAATACAAAACAACAAAGAGAAGAGGTTTTATTGCTTTGCAGTTTGGATGAGGGAAACTAACATTAAAATGTTTAAAAGAATTGCAGTTATAAGTTGGCCTAGGACTACTTAATAAATCAGACTGAAAGATGGTTGCTACTCCTCCTGCTCTTCCCGTAGGTCTGGGAATGTGGACATTTAAATAATTGGAGGGAGTTGACTCATTTATACTAACATAGTCCTCTTATAGCCAGGTTTCTGTAAGACAAAATAAATCAATCTGATTTTCAGAAAGTCTTTGGAGAGACAAACCTTATATTTAATAAACCACATTTAATCAATGATCTGATCCAGGCTCTTGATAACAAAAAACATTGTGTTGCTTTGTTTATCGATCTATCAAAGGCATTTGACACAGTAAATCACACGCTTTTAATTGAAATTCTACACAAAATTGGGCTTTCACATCAAGCTACCATGTGGATAGCTGATTACTTGTCAAACAGAACCCACAGAGTCCAATTAGCTGGCTACACGTCTTCTACTCTAACTATTTTAAATGGTGTACCTCAAGGCTCAATTCTGGGTCTACTTTTATTCTACATTTATATAAATAATTTGTGCGTCAACTTGTCAAATGCTTTTTATCATTTTTATGCTGATGACTTAATAATGTACTGCAACTCTTCATCATTATCACAGGCACTACAGTATTTACAGTCTGCCTTTAATGTAGTTCAAACACGTTTACAAACTTTGAAGTTGGTTTTGAATGTGGATAAGACTAAGGCAATGGTTTTCTCACACTCTGCTAAACTACCAGAAATCCCTCTATTCCTTACCACTGCAGTAGGTGCACAAATTGAGTTTGTTAGTAATTATAAATATCTTGGTTTTATTCTGGATAATGAACTTTCTTTTAAAAATCATATAGCAAATCTATTACGAACATTGAAAATGAAGATTGGGTTTTATTATCGAAATGGACCGTGTTTCTCACTCAAAGCTAGAAGTAAATTGGTTGCAGCAACATTCCTGCCACTTCTGGATTATGGAGATGTTTTATATATAAATGCTTCAACCAAATGTCTGAAATCTTTGAATACTGTTTTTAATTGTGCTTTAAGGTTTATAACTGGGAGTAGACGTTTGACACATCATTGTGATTTGTATGCAAAAGCTGATTGGCCTCCTTTAAGTGATCGGAGAAACAATCATTTGATGATCCTGATATATAAATCTCTACTTGGACTAACACCAACTTACTTAAGCTCTCTTTTGCATAGATCTAGTATTTCACATGCTTTACGCTCAAATGACTTTATCCTTCTACATGTTCCTCGTGTTCGAACTGATAAAGGAAAGAAAGCATTCAGTGTGTTGGCTCCCATAGCGTGGAATCAGCTCCAGTCTGAGCTCAAGATGTCGGAAACTATTTCATTGGACTTATTTCGAGCGGTTCTTAAAGATAGACAACAAGCTTGTATGAAACAGTGTCACTGCTTTTCAATTGTTTTTATTGTTTTATATTTGTGCATATGTATTAATTGGTTTTATTTTTGTAACCAGGTTGTAGTGTTTTTGCAGATTTCTGCGCATGTCCCCTTTGAAAATGAGATCCAGATCTCAACGGGGTTTACCTGGTTAAATAAAGGAAATTAAAAAAAAAAATAATTGTTTTATTTTTTTGGTTCAAGTTTAGTCATATTGATTTTTCAAGACATTTTTATAATTTGCTCCTTTTAGATCCGTTTTTAATCTGTTCAGTTTTGGCCGTGAGAAAGACACTGTCTCAATGGGGTAACTGGTGGGTAACAGTACAGAAGAGCAGCTGGTTCAACCTTTACTCTTAGGAGGAAAAGAAAAAACAGAGTAGATGACAGATTGCACAAATTTAATGTTGTAAAGCACTGAATTTCCAACAGAACCATGACAGCTGGTGTACTAATTTCAGAAGCATACAGAACTAAGAATAAAAAAGCCTAAATGCAAAAGATCTTGTGACAAAACTTTGGATACTAACATAACATTTCATATGCATTCCATCAAACCACAAAGTTGTCTTGATTTTCTCATGAAAACAATTTTTTGCAAAAGATAGATTTCTAAACAAACACTCAAACTCATGCTTCCTGATGAACAAACTGTTTATAAATGAAAACTCATGTCCACACCATCTTGAACATTGACTGGCAGTGACAGGATATCAGTGGTGCAGTCAGGCAGTAAACAAGGCCATAAAACCCTTCAGGTCGTTCTTCATCTGCTCACTACACCTCTTTGGTTGGAGCTTTGTGCTGCTGGAGAGAAGAGGCTGATTCTTCAAAAACATCATCCTCCATGCCTTCCTCTATAGGTTTCATCTTAGTCGAAGACTTGGTTTCAGGTGATTTTTCTAGAAGTATAAATGTTTCCATTAAATCTCTTAGGAAGACTTGAAATGCAAATTTATCATGCACTGGGGTTAGAAAAAGCAAATCTGAGACTTGATGACAATCAGAAACACCCCCAGAGCTCTCATGATTGATCAGCACGTCTAAAGCCCTTGGAGCTCTGTGAGTGTCTTTAATACATTATGAAGAGCCCTTTCAAGAGGTTGTGGTGTAACTGATGTAAAAACCTTTATATCATCAACGTTCCACCATATTCACGCTTGTTATAAATCAGATGGTTTGTTTCCTTTTAAGGTGAATAATGGTTTAACACATTGAGTTGTATCCATACTGGCTCACAATTATGCATACAGGCTCAAATATATTCTTTCTGGTCTTTTCAGAAATATTCTTTGATGTTACTTTTGATTTTTAAGTTGATGATATAAACATAAGTGAATTGAATGCAGCGTTTTAGTTTGACTGTTCTTCAAAAGAAAAAATGAGCAAGGAACTGACTTGCATAGGCCCCTTACAACAGTTTGTTCTTACTGATTAGAATGTTTGTGTGTTCAAGAATAGAATTTAAAATTATTCTTCTAACTTATAAAGCCCTTAATAATCAAGCTCCATCATATATCAGAGCTCTGATTACCCCGTATATTCCTAACAGAGCACTTCGCTCTCAGACTGCATGTCTGCTGATGGTTCCTAGAGTCTCTAAAAGTAGAATGGGAGGCAGATCCTTTAGCTATCAGGCTCTTCTCCTGTGGAACCAACTCCCAGTTTTGGTCCGTGAGGCAGACACCCTGTCTACTTTTAAGACTAATCTTAAAACCTTCCTTTTTGACAAAGCTTATAACTAGAGTGGCTCATGTTACTCTGAGCTACCTTTATAGTTTTACTGCTATAGGCTTAGGCTACTGGAGGACATCAGGATCTAATTTTCTCACTCTATAGAGTTCTACTGTTCTTCAATTATGCATTACGTGTTGTCATTTCTGCTTTAACTTTCTGTTCTCTCTCTTTTATCTTCATAGTAGGTACACCTGGTCTGGCGGTCTGTTAACTGTGACATCATCCAGAGAAGACGGCTCACCCGCTATTACCATTTAATGTAGAACAGATTACTGGATCAATGTGTGCTTCTGTGCTTTTTGTCTCTCTTGTTGTGTCTCTGCTCTGTCTTCTGTAACCCCAGTCGGTCGAGGCAGATGACCGTTCATACTGAGCCCGGTTCTGCCGGAGGTTTTCCTTCCCGTTAATGGGGAGTTTTTCTTCCCACTGTCGCTTCATGCTTGCTCAGTATGAGGGATTGAAGCAAAGCCATGAAAATGCTGTTATTGGGCTTTCTTCATCTGGAAACAGATGCATACAACACCTTACGGGCGCAGCCATGATGAACTAATTGAACTCGCACAGCTGACAATACAGCGATCTGATTGGCTGAGCAGCAAAACCCGAATCACGTCAACTCTTGGACCGGAGCACAACAGTTTGGATTTTTAATCAGCTATAACTTATTAATGTGCAAATGAAAACATGGGAACATTGGTGTTTTGAGATCATTGCTATGTGTAACAACTTATCCAAGTGCAAGAAAGTTGCCACCTGACAGTTTATACGAAAAGTAATCCTACATATTCTGCCCCTCTCAAATCTGGTTCTGCTTGCCTGCCTCCCGTACCACGACTCATCCCTTTCAATAAATCTTTTAAAACGTAACTGTGTTTGACTGAATATCAGATTCACCAGGAGTAATCATTACAGTCATACATGATAAAACGTGTTTTGATGTTTAAATACATTGTATAAACAATGCTGAAATTGTTGTATGCTCTTAAACAAAGAGACATGTAGTATTACAAATTAATAAATTTATAGATTAATACATTTTATATTTTAACAAAGAAAGAAGTTGGATTGTTCATTTAAATTTATTTCACTCTCTCACATGTACAATCCTGAGCCTTCTCTACAGACCAACAATAATTTGTTCATATTTTTGTGTGCTGTGCATGCACACGTGCATACACAGTTTTTTAAATGCCTGGAAAAGGGTTATTTAAAATTTCCAGGTCATTCCAGTGTCTTACACTACCCTGCTTGCAAATAAGTCTGGAGCTGAAGACCTTTGAAAAACAACTAGTTTGCACAGCTTCTTGCATGTGCTGGCACTTTCTAACTCCTGGGTACTTAATTTGGCAACGTGATTCAGCCTTAATTTGTGAAATACAGCGATAAATTAATAAACATAAAATCATGGTGATGTGCATCGCATCATCTACTTTCAGTAGTTATCGGCAGTTGTTGTAATTGCAGTTATTAAGCTGCAGAAAATATGGGCAAAGTCGCTTCCTGTGCATTGACTCGTTGGCTCCTATGCCAGCCTTAGAGTAGTGGAGGCCCATCCAAGATGGTGGTGCCGCAGGATGCGCTCCAGCACGTAATGAGGTGTCTACGTATATAATGTCTATACTTAAAACACTGATTTTAATTAGAGATCTCACGCATCCCCCTACCGAATAGTTTGAAGGTTTATTACATAAAACGAAACGCTGGAGATATGCACCACCAACCCCCGCGACCCCATGAGGGAATAAGAAAATGGATGGATGGATGGAAATAGTGATAGTCAAAAGATTGTTTAACATGAACACTTTATGCTGAAACAAACATTACATAATATTTATAGGTGTGTGTGTGTGTGTGTGTGTGTGTGTGTGTGTGTGTGTGTGTGTGTGTGTGTGCAAACATTCACACGCTTCAGCTGAGAGCAGGAAAGCTTGGTAGCTTTGAGTTCTCCAGCCTTTGTGCCTGCTCTTTCTGCTCTCAATCATCATGAGATGTCAATGATGTCTACATAATGATAATTCAAATTCAGCTAATTTTAATAAAACATGTGTACACATTATTAAATGTAGTCTCATTCACAGCTGCTACTACTATTTGAGGTTCTCTATGACTTGATTGCGAGGATACACAGTAAAAATCCTGATGTACTTTGTATTGTAACATAACTTAATGTAAATAAAATGACTTTAGACATGTGTGCCTGATGGATTCAGAGGGATGTGGTAGAGACACTGAGCAATCTCAGGTCACCGGCTTCATGGCACTTTGCTGGATCAGAACATGATGGTGGACGGAACCTCTGTTCAATACAGGACGGAGAGATTTTGAAGATCCTTCATACCTGCAGCAACCAGGCTTCCTTTTTATCCTTATCTTGTTTTATCCTTTTTAAAATCAAAATGTAAAATCCAAATGAAGTTTGTAGGGTGCCTTAAAAACTTTGAATACACTAGCTTAAACCTTAACTTTAAAGGTTTATAGCCACATAATATGCTTATAAAAAAAGACCAAAAACTATTTGATCATGTTAAAATAAGGTTATATACACTAAGCCTCAATCGTGATTGGATTTTGATAGTCCTTTTTGAGTCTAAAAATAATTTGCTCTCAGGCGCGATTAACATAGACAGACATGGCAACATCTAGCGACATTATCGCAGAACTTTCATAATGCCGGTTTGCTTAATTTATAGATCAATTGTAAATAATGCCGGACCAAGCCTGACCCTCTGCAATGCCTCGCAGTGAAGTGGTAGCTCGGCGTGACCGAAGACCAGCTGTTATTAATTGAATGCACCGATCTACAGAAACTTTAAGAGCCTTATATCAGAGCATTTACTCACGTCAATCAACTCTGAGTCACATCAGAGCAATCAGCAGGTTTAGCGTCCGCTTCAGTGGACACCAACGTTCATACTGTATTCCCAGCGACATTCCAGTCTTTCCCCTCTTGGAATCAAAAGTGTTTTGTGCTTTTTTCACTAGATCTTGGACCTTTCTTAATTGTTTGCTGGGAGATGCTTATAACCATTAGCTGTGGAGCATGCGCTCGATGAGCATGCACAGTACGTACTTTCGTTAATATCGTAAATTAACCAAAACAACTTTATTTACTAATAAACTGGGCAAAAATAAAGCATAAAACACCATAATAACTAATAGGCCAACAGAACATGATAATCTTTCATAAAAACTTTGTATGCAACCAGAGTGAGTTACTGACATATAAATAAATAAAGTAAAATAACGTGGCTATGCTCCTCTAATAATTTGTGGTTTGCTTAATTGTTTATGCCCAGCTGTTGTTCGGCATGATCATTGTTTTTCTTTTATGATTTGATCAAATTCTAAATTATTTTCTCAATATTTGTCTGACCCAACTCTGTTATATCAAAAATTCGTACCTATTAGGAAAATATAAGAATTTTTGGTCTGTGGTGTCCAGTTTTAAGTTCTTTCGTGTGAGTTTGAGACAAAAACTGTGAAACACGGAAGCAGCTTTAAATGTTTTATTAAAGGCCAATATCCCAGAAGAGGTACATCTGCAGAAAGAGAGAGAATATATATCTATCACAAAACTGAAAACAGAAACTGCCATGATGTGTAGTAAGGACCCAGTCGTAAGTAAGAGTAAAGTTCCTGTGAGATTTTAATGGAAAAACAATTTAAACTTAAGGATGTAATCCAAAACAATAAATGATGCAAATATAACAGCAGATAGGAGGAGTAAGGAACAAAAATAAGCAACAACTTGAACATGAAACCAGTGCCTATATTCACAAAGAATCCTAAGAGTAAAAGTAGCTCTTAGTGATCTTAGTAAAAATCTTTTTTTCCGGAATTCTAAGGTTTGTCTTAGAATATTTGAGATTTTCAGAGAGCTCCTAAAATTACAGTGTTAGAAGTATTGAAGAGGACTTTTATCGAGCCTAATAGTGTCTGAAGCAGGAAGATGGTGGAAATAGAGAGAGCTGTTTGACTGATCCACCACCTAAACAGTGGAGGAAATGAGCGCATAAACTTCTTTAACAATGATACAATTATTAATGTCTACATAAGATAACCTTTACTATCCCAAAAGGGGGAAATTAATCAGCTTCAGCGGCCCGACAGATTAAAGGTGCAACTCTAGTACGTAATTTTATTGAGGATAAATAAATACTAGTAAAAATGTTGGATAACCATGAATAAAAGAGGAGAAATTTACAAATAACCTTTTTTTCTCCATTTTATGTTGGTCGTTCTGCCAAGTTCTGCCACTTTATACAAGCATGAAATCCCAGTAAAATAATGACATGTGAGTGCACATTTATATCAACGAGATAAAGCACTGACTGGTTAGTAAACATAACAATAAGCAAATCAGAAATAATGATGAGGATGTAAACAAGGTACATTTAAACATTTTGATGCTGTGTGACAATACATTTAATGAATAAGTTTCATCAAGACACACATTTCTTAATCCAGTCTAATCAGTTAATTTTTCTCCTATTTTCTTGTACCATCAACCAATCACAACTCTTAGAAGACAGCATCACACCTAGCCATGGGATCAACCACAACTCCTGACGCAGATAAAAATGTCTGCCGTCTCCTTACTCAGAGTTGTTCAGCAACATCTGAATCACTCTGAAGCTAAGACTCCTAGGTAGGAATTTTAAGCTAAGATAGGTGGTCTCTGAGAGACTCTTTGTGAATATGGGCACAGATCTGATAGGAGAGGGAGAAAGAAGGCATGAGGAGCAGCTGGAGTGAATCAGGAGATAAGGGCACAGGCGGAAGTGGTTAACACTGAGCAGAAAAATGAATCTAAATAATGCAAAGACCCTGATAAATATACAGACTCGATAATAAATAAACCCACTAATGACTGAGCTGAAGACAGAGGCTGAAAAATAAGGATCTAAAATAAAGAATAAACTACTTAAATTATAATGAACATAATACTGACTAATGATAGGAACCATATCTAAAGAATAATAAAAATACCAACTTGTGGAACAGACAGATCTGCATGATCCCCAGGGACGTCAAACTAATAATAAATCAATCACCTGGAGATTGTGACAGAAATATTTTTCCTTAACACGTAAATATTCAGTCTACACCTAAACATTCTGGAGAACGGCTAATTCTGTACTGACAACATACCTACCATTGTAACAGGTCTCCTTCTCTCATCATTTGCCCCTTACTTTTGCAGCTAAACTCCTCCATTTTATTGAAAATAGAAAGGCTGGACAGTTATGAACATCTGAAAAAGAGAGAGCCTTGTTAGTCTTAGTTTTTTAAGCATACATTCTAAAAATATAGGTAACTGAGTAATAATGTAAATATTTTAAAACATACATAAATACTAAATTAAGTGTTATTCTATTCATGATGTCATGATAATGCAGAATTTACAAGCTTTGAATACACTAACTGCTAATTTGTTTTTGCAATGTCTTTTTTTTTCAAAAAAGTAAAGCTTCATATATCTATTTATCTATATATGGATATATATACATACACATTTATTCTTCCTTGATATGGTTGTTAACATTAAATTTGAATCGTCATTGTACCTCGCTTAATTTCAGTTAATTACACTAAATGTTTGGGTCACTCCATTAGCTTTTCCAAGCTAAGCTAAACCTACCTTAGAGAAATTATTATCTTCAATTGGAAAACGGCATCTTAAGTATCATTATTAATGGTGTTAAAAACTTGTAAACTCATCACAGCACACTGCAATTTAACTCTCAAATTAAACACAACCATAGTTTGACAGTATTAAATAAACAATTTGATTCAAGTTTAATACTCACTTTCTTATCACCAATCATGTTGATTCATCCAGAAAAAGATGGAGCTGTGGTGCAAGAGAAGGGGTCTAGAACTGCGGGTCTGACATTGCAGTCTCCGGGTCCGCAGACACATGCTTCTCAATCTTTTATGCTCGTTCCCTCTGAGCTTCTGCTTACTGATTGTGCATGTGCACTTCTAGTGTTTATTTATCTGGTTAGCATAGCGGCTTGATTAGTGGTTAGCTTAGCGTTTAGCCATTCATCGTAGCTCCGCTGCTCTCACCGTAGACTTTGAACATGGCTGAGAGTCATAAGAAGCAAACCACGTTCATGTTTATGAGAAGAAGAGGAAGGACGCAGTAGAAAGAAATAACACCAGAGTAGACACATTGGCTCGGTTCTCTGATAACAAAGAGCGCATGAGCAGGCCACGTCATCTCCTTACAGTCAGCTGACTAATTTCACGGTTTCAGACATTCATAAAAATACTAGCTTCCCTACTGTGCCACACAATTTCCAGTGATGATTCTGCTTAGCAGTGAACCTCAACGTCCGTCATTGTTCCTGCATCTGTAAGCCCTGATTAGACTGAATGTTATGGGCGCCGCCATTTTTATTTGCTTGATTCCTTCCTTCAATCCTAGGGAGCAGTAGTACCATAGATCGTCACTAGGAGGCGAGGAACCGTGCTAGCGTGATGTGCAAAATGGTCGTAAGAACCAAGCTCAGCACGGTTAACTGATCCAAGCTCGGTCCGAACTCGGCATGGATCGGTTAAAAAAAGGGTAGGGCTTATGATTAGAAGACAGTAGAAAGGAAGCCCAGTTAAGAAGTTGACACTTATGTCAGACGCAGGACCTTGTGAGTCAATGTAATCTTGTGACAATGTAACCGCTTACTGAAGGATATATATATATATATATATATATATATATATATATGTATATATATATATATATATATATATATATTTTTTTTTTTTTTTTTTTTTTTTTTTTTTTTACTTTTTTTCTTAGTATTAGCTGTAATTCTAGGTGGATTTAGCAGGTTTCTTCCTCAAGCTTAATCTGTTGTGGGAGAGGAGAGGACAGGCTCACCTACCTTTCTACCAAATCTGCTTTCTTTCTGCTCATTTTGAGCCCTCTACATTTTAACCCACGTTTCAGCTGTTCTACGCTGGGTTTCTCAATTGAAGCAGGCCAAAGACAATAGCACATTAGATCAAGTATACTGTATCCCACGTTGGGAGCAAGTTGTACCACAAGACAACTTTTTTTCAGAATGCTATTGTTATGCCATTTCATGACGTGACAGACCACATTTCCCATGATGCATTATGGTCAAAATTGTCACTGACTCCCATCATGCAACACGGTCAAAATGGCCACCAGCCTTAGCAGAAGTTATGCTAACTTCTCTTTGCCTTTTGTTTTGCCTTCGCCCCTCTCTCTCCCCTAGCTACACCTGCACTCTTGTTCATAGTCTGATTACTTCCCGCATTGATTACTGTAATTCTCTTCTTTTCGGTCTTCCTCAAAAATCCATTCACAAGCTTCAGTCAGTACAAAACTCAGCAGCTCGCATCACTTCTAGAACCCCCTCTTTTCATCACATCACCCCAGTCCTGCAGCAGCTCCACTGGCTACCTGTGAAGTATAGAATTCAGTTCCAAATCCTCCTACTTACTTTTAAAGGTATTCACAATCTCTCCCCTCCATACCTTTCTGATTTACTTCAAATTTCTACTCCCTCCCGCATACTTAGATCTTCTTCTACCACTCACTTAGTTGTTCCTTCAGCCCGTCTTAAAACTATGGGGAGCAGAGCTTTTTCTCGTTCTGCACCCACACTCTGGAATTCTCTCCCCCCTGACATCTGCAATACCGAGTCTTTACCCGTGTTCAAATCAAAACTCAAAACCCACATGTTCAAGATTGCCTTTTCATTATGATTTTATATTACTTTCCTCTGTGTAATTTGTGTTGTTTCTTTTAATTATGATGACTGCTTTTACCATTTATTGTTTTTACATGTACAGTGACCTTGAGTGTTTTGAAAGGCGCTTGAAATAAAATGTATTATTATTATTATTATTATTATTATTATTAAGTGGGTTTTCACTGAGAAATTCAGAGGGAACCTGCTTGGTTCAAAATTTACGGTCTTGACTGATAACAACCCACTGGCATCTTAAGACATCCAAGTTGGGGACAATTCAGCAGCATTGGTGGTGCAACTAGCTGTATTTGACTTTGAAGTCATCTACCATTCCGGTCATTGTATTACTGCAGCAGATTCCCTCTCTAAGCAGCCATTAGCAGGGGAGCCGTATCCAGATCCTGATGACTTAGATTTTGATCAGTGTATTGCCATTTGCAATGTGAGGAGAGGAACTTCTTTTGGTACTGAGCATGGGATGGCAGGGACTAAGAGCTATCAGGTCAGACAAATTAGTACTTCACAGATAGAGTCGAGTGAGGAAGATGACCATTGTCAAGGTCAGTTACAGCAGTTCAGAGCACAGAACCCACCATCACCATGTTCTGCAATTCTTGGACAGGAAGAAAAGACCCATTGGAAGAGAGAGGCCTGGTCCAATTAAAGCTGTGGGGTGTCTACTCAGCAAATTCAAGAGGTATACGGTCTACTCTATCGGGTGATAGAGGATGTGCACCTAGATGAGTGTCATCAGCTCCTGTTGCCTCGTTGTTTGAGGGAAGCATCCTGTTGAATGTCCATGATGGCATGGGACATCAGGGCATAGAATGCACAGAGTCTTCTCAAACAAAGGTGTTTCTGGGTTGGAATGTATGAGGATGTCCAGGAATGGGTTAAAAAGTGTAAAAGGTGTGTACTAAGTAAAATGCCCCAGCCTAAGATACACGCTCCTGTAAAGTCATTTTTGCCTACACTATCACTAGAAGTTTTTGCTGTAGACTTCTCCATTTTGGAGCCTTCCTCAGATGGATGAGAGAATGTTCTTGTGGTGACAGATATGTTTACCAAGTTCACCCAAGCATTTTCTACATGTGATCAGAAGGCTAAGACTACAGCAAACATCCTTGAACGAGAATGGTTTATGAAATACAGTGTGCCATTTGTGGAGCAGTCTGTGAATAAATACTCCGAAACATATTGTTGTGCCATATTAATGCCATGATGAATAATTGATGTCAGATTGAATTCTGAACGGTAGTATGGAAGAGGTAACAAAAGGAATTCCACCCCTGCTGCAAACATGAGACCCTCAGTACCTCTCTCTCAGACCACTTATCCAGGACAAAGCTACCAGCCGTCACCATTCCTTCCTCCCAGGGGGGAAGAGGGACTGGCTTGAGAAAGCTAGCACCATGGGGATCAAGGCCTACATAGCCCACCAGCTGCACGGAGAGTGCTGCTAAACTCATCTGCCTGCTTCGATGGAGAGACCAGGCGAAAGAGGGGAATGCTTCTCTTCTGCGGAGCGGACGACCTGCCTGGCCTCGGGAGAAACTGCCACCCAGCCTTCACCTCTTTCCTGCCTGGGCCATTGGAGGAGGGAGATGGGCCCGAAAGATGCACCATCCAGCACCTGGGAGAGATTCCTCTTCGCCCGGGGATAACAGGGCAAATCAGAGTTAAGTCTGCTGTCTTAACCTCAGCATCAGGAGCAGGAGGAAGAAATCCTGCCACGCCAAAAACAGCTTTGTTTATTTTGTCAGCCTTTACAGGGAAGCGACAAAGGGTTCGCTTTCGAATGCTGAGGAGAACCTGCTGAAACCGTGACCGGGTCAGGGCTGTCTGCAGGACATCAGGCCTCCAATCCTGACCACATGTTGCTAGGCTACAGAGCTGCTAAGCCACTACCCCGCCAAGAGCAAACCAACAACTTTCCTGCTTTTCACTGCCTTCCGTGGATGACCAAAGTGGACAGAACTCACATGAGGCGCCAACAGGTTTGGGCAGGGAAACTAGAGGGAGAAGTTAAATGGTTCATTTGGGAAATGTTTTGCAAATCGTTTTGTTCATGGGTCTTTGAACAAAGGACTAATGGAGGTAGCTTACGCTAGCCTTCCGTTTTATGTTGTTGCTGATATCATTTGAGTGTGTTTTATGGTTATAACAAAAGTTATCTCCACAAGGGTTTCATACATTGATGGGACATTAATGTTTTACGTATCCAGCCCACTCATTATGACTAAAAACAAAAGCTTTATTTGTTAGGTCCGCTAGCCAAAATGGTATTAGCTTTTGGTATTTTCCGGTTCCGTTTTTTCTACAAAGGCCCATTCCAAGAATAAAGCTTGACCGTTCTGCTCCGCCATCGGTCGATAGAGCTATGAGACTTTAACCGATTTAGCAACCGATCACTACAGCGACCTCTAGCACCGGAGGTAAAATCGTATCAATAAGATCGGTCGTCCCTGAAGTAAATCATTTTACAGAGCAAATCATTCTCTAAAATATTATTTCCTCAATGTTTTGTGTAACTTGGGATTTGCATTGTGAATGGGTTGAACCATATACCAAATGTTGTTCTGAATTAGTAAAGCTAATTTAACTTCAATTCACATTCTTTAAGATGAACTTTGGTTCTTTTAACTCAAACAAAATGTTATTTAATCAAATAATGTTTTGTTTACCTAGGATTTGCATGGTGAATGGTTTTTCTAAATTAGCTAATTTAACTCCATTCCATGCTCTTTGAATCAGATCTGTAGTGAACAAAACTCACTGAATTACTCTGATGATGACCAACCACTTTTCTTTTGTCATTTGTGTTCTTTTACATGTAAATAGTTCCTTAGCTTAGCTTTCTTTTTATCTCCATTTTGATTAGTAGTTTAGTTAAGTTTCACTAGCCTAGTAGAGAGGATTTATTAATTAAAAGATTCAGATAAACAGCATTGTATAGTGATGTTCTCTGGATGTTCATTTAATTTCTGTTAATAAATTATTGAACTTGAAAGAAGTTGTCACTCCTTTATTTTATGTGTGTGTGCAGAGTTTACTGTTAAAAGATCGCTAGTGCTCGAATTCATCCCTTTCAACCATTGTCCTGATGTCAGCTTAAGAGCTGATCATCACCAGACAATACAGACAGAGAGTTATTAATGAAACATTAAATAACTTTAAACAATATTTTGTCTCTGGTTTCACTCTAATTCCACCAGTCCACATATGCAATGATTTTTGATAATCCTACCTGTTATGGTTGAGTTTTGGTTTGGCTTTGTTTTTCTGTTATTTTCATTTTTTCATCTCATTTGGGTTAGGTTTTACTTTATTTATTGTTAGTTTTCAGTCATCAGTTATTTTCTGTCAATTTTCACTTCACCTCCTCAGCAGTCAGTCACACCTGAGAGTCATTTACCAGTCAATTAGCCAGACCCTTGTTCCACCTGTGAAGTGCTCTATTTAAACCTCCCTCTGCCTTCAGTTCAGCACTGGGCCGTCATCATTCCACACCTCTCCATGCCAGTCCCTGTTTTTGCCTTGGAAGATTTGTTTTTCTTGTTTAAGGTTAGTCCTGCCAGTTTTCTATAGACTCTTACTTTGCTGTTTGTCCCTGGAGAGGTTCTGCTCTGTGTCCTGGTGTCTCCAGAGAACTGCTAACTGGACTAGCCATCCTGGAAAGGCTCTGCTCTGTGCTCTGTGCTCTGGTGTCTCCTAAGTTCTGCTAACCTGACTAGCCGCCCTGGAGAAGCTCAGCTCTGTGTCCTGGTGTCTGCAAACAAACTGCTAACCTGCTGTGGCTACGGGGCTGCTAGCCGAGCAGAACTGAGCAATTCCCGGCTGCCTGGAAAGTCGTGACTCTCTTTCACGCCGGGCCGTCAGCTCCTGCCATCACATTCATCCCTGACCTTCTGCAGTCCTGAACCTCCGGTCTTCATCACTCACCACCCAGCATACTTCCTTCAATAAAGACTCAAACTTTTAGTCCCGTGTGTGCGTCCTGAGTTCATCGGTAAACAAAACCCTGACACTACCTCTAAAATACACCTCCAGTGGAGCAATCCCAGATGGATGTGTGGAGCTCTGCGGAACACATTCCATCTGGTGAGAGTCAGATTAATTGTTCCCATGGATGCACCACATCCTTAAATATATGTACATATTTTAGTTGTATGCATTGCTGTCATGGTTTCGCATTAAAGTCACTTTAAGTTAAAACAGGCAAAACTCACCCCACTCTCTGCAAATGTAAAACAAACAAAAACAAAATAACTGTAAGTACTAAGGCTGTGTGTTGTATTATCTGTGTACATTCTAAGCCAGTGTCTGTCTCAAAGGAAATTTCACCATGGTAGCACACGGTGACAATTAAGATCCTTGATTGATGCTTACATCATTGATGTAAAAATGAATCTGAAGCAGCTGTATGATGGTATATTGCCAAAATGGCCCCCCAAAGCTACTGACACCATTTTGGATCTATGTCACTATGAATTAAGGCAGCATTCACAAGACATATTGTGGTCCAGACTGGTACCAGAAAGGTTTAGTCTTAGTCTTTAAATACTCCTTTTTTGGCAAACCCCAAACAATATTAAATGTTAATAGCACAAAACAAAGTTGGGACAGGCCTGGTAAACAAGGCATAATGTAGATTTGTAGAGGTTAAATTTTGTACTAATATGAAGAACTTATCTTTCGACAGAGTGAAGAACTGTAATTAGGTCAGTTTGTCTTTTGTTACAGAAAGTTGAGTTAGGGGAAAACAAAAGAGGTGCTCTTACAGCATTCCTAGGGAACTGCTCTGTCTGAGGAAAGGGTCACAGCTAAAGGCAGGACAGGAGGAAAACTGTCAGAGAAACACTACATAACATCAGAGTGGGGGAAAACAGAGTTTACATTAGGAGGAGCAAATTATACTGTAGTCTGTAAATTTAATGACAATAAAGAAGAGACAAGCAAATACTAGTGTGATTCTATATATTTGTTGCAGGTAAAAGTAAATGTAACTTAGACCTCTATATTTTCATAGGACACTTGAAAAATTGTTTATAAAGTATTTCCTGAGATATTATAGTAAAAGGTAACTTTCAATAAAAGTTAAAAACTAGAAAACCAAAAAAGCAATCTGTAAAACTTTTGAAAGTTCAAAATCTGTCAAACAAGTTGATTTAAAAAAAAAACAGCATGATGAGTTTTCCTTAAACCTTGCATTGAGCTGTAAATTAGAGACCATGCATTAAAGGAGCAGTGGTGGGCACAGGCAACCAAAAAGTTACTGTCACAAACTCATATTCCACAAACACAAATATTACCTTCACTACCACAAAACCAATGATAAATAAGGAAATTATAGGTGGCTAACAATAGCCACTAACCAACGGCTGTCAGTCTGTCACAAGTCCTGAGACAAAAGGTGCTGCATGCACACATGGAGCATGACAAACGTGTAGCACTGCATGTTTGAAGGGATAGCCTTTATAGTTCAGGATAAATTACTTTTAATTTTTAACTTTTACATGACTGTGGAAGCATTTGAGAAGAATATTCTATCCATCTGTGCCAGGCAGCAGCATCTTTAAAAATAAGGTGTGTGACTCATCCAATGTTGCCAGTTGTTGCAAGAGAAACAAGCAACCAGCTCTCTGAAAACAAACAAGCCCAAAAGAAGCCCAACAGGTAACACACTACACTGTAATACAGAGGTCACTTTTAAACAGTATAAATGAAGAGATGGAGTTTTATACGTAAATGTTGAAAACACAAAAGCATCCCGCTGAGTCACGCAGCAACCCAAAAGCCCAGCTCTGAGTTCAGTCTCCTTCCACCTCATGCAGTGTCGGTAATGAACCCAGGAAGCTTTGTTGCACTACTAATTATGCAACCACCATTAGACTTCTGTCTGAACGGTTCAGCACCCCAAAGTGACCTGTAACTTGGCGTGGACCGTGCGTGCAAGTTTGATTCAAAATAAGGGAACTCAAGAAGCCCTTGCCAAGCAAGTTTGTCTGTACTGAAGTTTCAAGCAGCACAACTTTGTTAAATGTTACGTTGTTACTACTTATTCTGTGAATGAAAACAGAATACACATATTATTGGCAAACTTTCAAGGGTGAGCTTATTAGCCAAGTTTGTGTGTAAAACAAGGCTTTTGATTTCTGTTTCAATCAATCCAAAAAACAACTGGACTTCTATTTCAGTTTCCAGCTTCAGAATAATAGTCCAGTTGTTTTATTTTCTAAACTTTTTTTTAATTGATCATGACCTGGATGACTCAGAATCTTCACCAACATCTGTTTCAATCATTTGCTGCCTAAATCAATTCTATAACAACCCACCGTATGTCAAGCCATCAGTTTGTATTTAGTAAAGCAAAGTGTTTTTAAACCTTATATTTAAAAAAGATCCCTATAGGCTTTACATACAAGTCCCATTTACCATCTTCATGTATCTCTGTATGCAACGGGTGAACATTCAATCTCTTTCTACATCTAACCTTTTGTTTACTTCTGTTTAGCTGCCATAAATACACCAACTATAAATGTTCATAATAACGCACGCGTCCATTTTGGGTCATCAACTGTTTCTTGTCTAATTACTGCATTTCCAGCTGTTCTCTCTCTGACATGTTCCCAACATGAATAATAAAGGCTGCTTTAAGGCCGAGATACACCAAACCATTCAATCTGTTCCACAGGTTCCTACATATTTCTTTTCTAACTTTTTGTAGAGGGTGTGCTCCCACCTTGACGGTGTGGGATACTACTCTCTGTTGCTGACAGTTCTGCGACCAGCTACCTTAATAGCTCTTGCAGCGCACACTTTTTTTCCTCAATCATAAAATGCTGAAACCTTCCCCCGGCAAGCTGTCCCCGGGAATTTCCCAGGAATAGCTTGCCGGGGGCAGGTCATCCAAAACGAGGACTCATGATCATAGATGAGGGTAGGAACATAGATCAACCAGTAAATCGAGAGCTTTGCCTTTTGGCTCAGCTCTCTCTTTACCACAACAGACCGGTACAGCACCCGCTTCACAGCAGACGCCGCACCAATCCGCCTGTCGATCTCCCGCTCCATCTTCCCCTCCTTCGTGAACAAGACTCCAACATACTTAAACTCCTCCACTAGGGGCAGCACATCCTCCCCAACCCGGAGAAGGCACTCTACCCTTTTCCGGCTCAAGACCATGGTCTCGGATTTGGAGGCGCTGATTCTCATCCCGGCCGCTTCACACTTGGCTGCAAACCGCTCTAGTGAGAGCTGTAGGTCACGCCCTGATGAAGCCAATAGGACCACATCATCCGCAAATAGCAGAGACGCAATCCTAAGGCCACCAAAATGGATCCCCTCAACACCTTGGTTGTGCCTAGAAATTCTGTCCATAAAAGTTATGAACAGAATCTGTGACAAAAGACAACCTTGGTGGAGTCAAACACCCAGCGGAAACGAGTCCGACTTACTGCCGCAATGCGGACCAGAGACTGACACCAGTCATACAGGACGAAAACCACATTGCTCTTCCTGAATCTGAGATTCGACTATCCGACAGACCCTCCTTTCCAGAACCCCGGAATAGACCTCACCAGGGAAGCTTAAGAGTTTAATTCCTCTGTAGTTGGAACACACCCTCCGGTCCCCCTTTTTAAATAGGGGGACCACCACCCCAGTCTGCCAATCCAGGGGCACTGCCCCCGATGTCCACGCAATGCTGCAGAGCCGCGTTAACCAACACAGCCCGCCACATCCAGAGCCTTAAGGTAGTCAGGGCGATGCTCATCCACGCCTGGGGCTTTGCCACCAAGGAGCTTTTTAACTACCTCGGTAACCTCAGCACCAGAGATGGGAGAACCCAACCCAGAGTCCTCAGGGTCAGCTTCCTCAATGGAAGACATGTTGGTGGGATTAAGGAGGTCTTCGAAGTATTAAACCTACCGATGCACAACATCCCAAGTCGAGGTCAGCAGCACATCAATCTCACTATAAACAGTATTGGTACTGCACTGCTTCCCCCTCCTGAGATGCCCACAGGCCAATAAAGCCCGATAGGACTCCTTCTTCAGCTTGACAGCTGAAGAACCTTGCGACCACAGCTCCAACTAGCCGCCTCAACAATAGAGGCACGGAACATGATCCACTCAGACTCAATGTCCCCCACCTCCCTCGGGACGTGTTCGAAGATCTCCCAGAGGTGGGAGTTAAAGCTCCGTCTCACGGGGGACTCTGCCAGACGTTCCGAGCAAATACATTTGGGCCTGCCAGGTCTGACCGGCTTCCTCCCCCACCATCGGAGCCAGCTCACCACCAGGTAGTGGTCAGTGGAGAGCTCCGCCCCTCTATTCACCTGAGTGTCCATGACGTGCGGCCGCAGATCAGATGGAACAACAACAAAGTTGATCATTGAACTACGGCCTAGGGTTTCCTGGTGCAAAGAGCACATATGAACACCCCTGTGCTTGAACATGGTGTTCATTATGGACAATCCATGGCGAGTACAGAAGTCCAACAACAGAACACCACTCGAGTTCAGATCAGGTGGGTCGTTCCTCCCAACCACGCCCCTCTAGGTCCCACTGTCATTGCCCACGTGAGCACTGAAGTCCCCCAGCAGAACGAGGGAGTCCCCAGGAGGGGCACCCTCCAGTACCCCCTCCAAGGACTCCAAAAAGGGTGGGTAATCCAAACTGCTGTTTGGCGCATAAGCACAAACAACAGTCAGAACCTCTCCCCCCACACATATGCAGAAGGAGGCCACCCTCTCGTTCACCGGGGTGAACCCCAACGTACAGGCACCGAGATGAGGGGCAATAAGTATGCCCAGTCCAGCTCAGCGCCTCTTACCAGGGGCAACTCCAGAGTTGAAGAATGTTCAACCCCTCTCAGGGAGACTGGTTCCAGAGGCAGATCCATGCATTGAGATGAGTCCGACTATCTCTGGTCGGAACCTCTCAACCTTGCGCACGAGCTCAGGCTCCTTCCCCATCAGAGAGGTGATATTCCATGTCCCAAGAGCTAGCTTCTGCAGCAGAGGATCGGAACGCCAAGGTCACCACCCTTGACTGCCACCCATTTCGCAATGCACCTCCTATAGGTGGTGGGCCTATTGGAAGGGGGACCCATGTCTTCTCTTTGGGCTGAGCCCGGCCGGGCTCCATGGGTAAAAGCTCGGCCACCAGGCGCTCGCCAACGTGCCCCACCTCAAGGCCTGGCTCCAGAGTGGGGCCCCGGTGACCCACGTCCAGGCGAGGGAACATGACGTCCATTTCTGATAATCATCATAAGGTGCTTTTGGGCTGCTCTTTGGTCCCTCACCTAGGACCTGTCTGCCTTGGGTGACCCTACTAAGGGCATAAAGCCCCTGACAGCATAGCTCCTAGGGTCATTGGGACACCCCTCCACCACTGTAAGGTGGCAGCCCAGGGAGGGGCTGTAGAATATTGTTTGTCTGAATTAACACAACATTCAACCAATCCTCTCTATTAGGGTAGTGAAACTGAACTAAACTACTAAGTAAAATTAAGGTAAAAGAAGCTCAGGAACTATGTACACCGAAAGAAACAGAAGGACAAAAAATAGTTGAAAACCATGATCAGAATGATTCAGTGAATCCTGGTTCACTGCAGATCCAAATAAAAGAACCAAAGTTAATCTTAAAGAATATGGAATGAGGTTAAATTAGCTTAACTACTTTAGAACAGCATTTGATGTGTTTCAACCCATTCGCAATGCAAATCTGGGTTATATAAAACATTATTCAAGGAAATAACATTTAAAGAAGGATTTGCTCAGTAAAAATCCATAACCTTTAAGACACTGGATTTTTATTAATGTGATTATGTCTCCAGGAAATGATTAAGGCTTGAATTGTTAATTTGAGATTAACGCACCAAGTTAATAACGATCGACTGGAAATGACGTGTCATGGCACTTCCTGTGGGCAATGTTTACATAAGCTTGAGTTTAATACTAACATTACAAAAGTACCATTAAATTGACATTGATATTCCCTATTGATGCTTTAATAAAGCTCGTAGCACTATCGAATGATTGCTGAGCTAAATTAAACAAACATTATGTTTAAAAACGAACCATAGTTGTGTTAACGGGGCCGTCGCTGTAAGTTACTTAGAAGCTAGTAGGAGCTAATACTAGCAGACATTCAGCGCTAATTAAAAAAGACTTTTAAGCTCTATTTGGTCACAAAGAGCAAACGGGACAACACAAACAGTAATATACCATTGGCATATAAAACCCTACAAGAAATAAAGTTTGTTATAACCATAAAAACACACTCAAACCACATCAGCAAAAGCTTTGTTTGCAGAATGCTAGCAGGCAGTTTAGCCAGCCTGTTTTATAAAACAGTAAAATACATAAAAAATAAACCATTTGACTTTCCCTGTCTAACTTTGCCAAACCTGTCCGTGTCAGTTCGGTTGACTTCGGGCCACCTGGTTGGAAGAAGTTGCTCCAGGGTGAAGCTGGTTATCTGAGCAGCAAGCAGGTGGTTAGCTCGAAGTGGGAAACAGTCGTCGTTTGGGAAACCAGGCCTGGCCAAGCTGTATACATCTCCATGGGAGTGCGCTCGGGCTGTGGACATGAGGACCTCTACACAGCCTTCCTGGCATGGCCAGGTTTTCTATGCAGGTTGCAGCAGGTGACTTCAGATCAGCTTTCCTCTTAGCTTGGCCTAGCCACAAGGAAGGAGACCGCTCGACTCAGCTTTCCTGCCACAGCTAAGAAAGGTTACAAGCAGACTGTTTCCATGGCCGTCGGTTGTTAAATTCCGATGTTGGTTTCACAGAAAACAGACTATACTTAGCTTGCCGGAACTGCAAATGCTTGTGGGTGTCCGAAACCCATTCAGATCCTCCGCAAAGGCAGATGAGTGTTCTCCTCAATGGTGCTAAGGCAGTGGGTGAAAAGAGAGCGATTGTAGCGTGGCCAGGGGGGTTTTGTCAAAGACTCCTGGATAGGAGTCGAAACGTTTTCAAAAAGAACTGAATGAAAGTCTGGTCGCCTCTGATTTAAGCCTGTTTGTTGTCAACATCCTGAATTATACAGCAACATCAAGTCATTTGCCTGCAGGATGTAATCACCATCATCAGGCATATGTAATGTCCTTTAACAAAATGGGTGAAGTGGGCTCTAGCATACTCCCTTCTTAGGCCATGGGGCATGCCAGAAAAAGTTGCTTAGAAAATGACTTTTGTTGAACATCTCTTAAAACTACAAAAGGATAGTTGATCTAAGGTAATTTGAGGGTGCTGATTTCAAAAATGCAATGTTCCAGATGCTAAAGTTGCACATTAACCCTCTATGGGCCAAATCATGAGTGAAAATGGTAATTCTCAATTTTTGCTCTTTACTATAACATACTTGTCTACAAACCAAACAAATAGGTATTTAAAAGATATTTACATTTTTCCTGATTTATACTGGAGGTTCCCCTTCAAAAAGTGAAATATTCTTATCATTAGATCAGTTTATTAACCCTTTAATGGACAGTTGGATCAAAAAATAAAATTTAGTTTTTTTTATCTCTCCTCCTTATTGCAAACCCCTCATAATCAAATGAACAAAAACAATAGTTAAATGGATGGTTTCTATTCCAAACACCGAATGTTCCAGTTGTTCAATAAGCTCATTAACCCTTTACAAGCCAAATGTATATAGTTAACAAATTTCAAAAATTTGTAGATACAATGAATAGAACATTTTAATTGAGGCATCTATATACATAAAATTTGAGCTGTCATTGGAGTGTCTATCAATTCCAATTTTAGTAAAGTTCAGCTGGTGATATGTACCTACATATACATGTAGGACCTAGTTATCATCATCGTCTTCATCATCGCTGATGTCTGTTTCAGTAAGTCCCACGTCATAAGCTATTTCCTGGACATTTTTGCAACTTATATAGTTGCACAGTTCTGAACACTTCCTCCCATTCATGTTGCAGGAGCACTTTCCCTGGATACAAGATGTCTTCTTACATGAGCGGGCCAAAAAATTCATGACAGAGTCAGGGGCAACAGGCTGAGTATTCCATACAATATCCAGAGCATTTTCTTCATTCAGAACCCAGCCATTGTTAACTGGGCTAGGAGCATCAATTTTCCTCTGAAGACAGTGGCGGTGTATGGCAGCCTGATAGGTAGCACGTAAAATGTGACATGTCAGAGAGTCCTGGGTTGGCTGGAGTGTGTCATCAGTCTTGTATGACCGTCGGAAGATCAACCCTTGTTTGTTGTACAGAGCACAGACGAATGACTGGATGGCTGTCATGTTCACGTTATATAAGCTCCAGTTCTTCCAATATTTTGGAACACATCTATATACTCTTTACTGCTAATCATGAGCTTAAAAGCTTTCACCTTTCCTTTTCACTTAAAAGCACTGACAGAATCACAGCCTGTAAAACAGTGCAGGCCAATCAGAGCATCACAGATATCATTTCCCAGTTCATTGGCTATAGACAAAGGTATGGTCCTATGGTCTGACCATGGGCCAGCATGCATGAACAAGTCAGCTTTCAATCTGTGAGCTGAAGCAATGTCCATGATGAATACATCTGTGTCAGAACTTCTAATCACAACACTGTCATAGCTATTAGATGCATGAGAGGCATGGAGGATCATCCTTGTGTCAGCCTCTTCATGATCTGCTTTAAAAGCTGTAACTACTTGTACCACAAGGGCACCATCTTTGGACAGCAGAGAGTGGCATTCATGCCCATGAGTGATGAAGACGCTGGTACTCCCCAACTTCTCTGGGGAACATTTGACCATTCAGTGAACATATATTGTGTGGACAAGGCAGCAGTGTGGAGGTGCTGCCTTGACGGATAGCCACATATACAGGAGTCAAAAGGTCATGGATGCACAAATGGTGACCAGGGTAATAATTTAACTAAGAAATGTTACCAACTTATTAAAAAAGTATTGAATAAACAATTAGATTCAACACAAAAACTTGATGAGAAATACCTTCCGCTTATTCCAATGGGTATTGACCGGGCCAATGAATTGAATTTGATACTGCACCCATGATCCCCCACAAATCTCTGCTGCTGGCTAACTGCTTTACATCATGTCCTCCACAACCTGAGGACCTCACCCTCCTCCAACTGTCACCTCTACAGTGTCCTTCATCCCTGACCTGGTGAGAAGACAGCTGACCAGACTCCACTCCAGCAAAGCTGCAGGCCCAGATGGTATATGTCCCAGGGTTCTTAAAGCTTGTGTCTAGCAGCTCTGTGGAGTTCTTAGCCTAGTCTTCAGCCTGAGCCTGCACCTCCAGAGAGTCTCCGTGCTCTGGAAGATGTCCTGCCTTGTTCCTGTGCCAAAGACGCCGCGTCCTAGCAGCCCTCAGGACTACATCATATCATGAAGACCT
The DNA here is from genome assembly GCF_011125445.2 of Fundulus heteroclitus. Lineage (NCBI taxonomy): Eukaryota > Metazoa > Chordata > Actinopteri > Cyprinodontiformes > Fundulidae > Fundulus > Fundulus heteroclitus. Next base: position 1,976,065 of record NW_023397044.1, on the reverse strand, counting down.
TTGAGAGGCTAGTCCTGGAGCAGCTAAGGCCCATGGTCAGGCCCTTCACTGATCCACTGCAGTTCGCCTACCAGCCCCGCCTGGGAGTTGAGGACAGCATCATCTACATGCTAAACTGAGTCTACACTCATCTGGACAAGCCGGCAAGCACTGTGAGAATCATGTTCTTTGATTTCTCCAGTGCTTTCAACACCATCCGTCCGGCTCTGCTGGGTGAGAAGATGACTGCGATGCAGATGGAGGCCCCCATCGTCGCCTGGATTGTTGATTACATGACGGGCAGACCACAGTATGTACGCCTACAGAACTGTGTGTCTGACAGGGTTGTCAGCAACACTCGGGGCCCCTGAAGGGACTGTCCTCTCTCCCTTGCTCTTCACCCTCTTCACCTCAGACTTCAACTATTGCACTGAGTCTTGCCACCTTTAGAAGTTTTCTGATGACTCAGCAATAGTTGGCTGCATTGAAAAGGGTGATGAGAGTGAATATAGGACTGTAGTGGGCAACTTTGCCACCTTCAGGAGTGAGCTGAAGCATCCACAGCTCAACGTGACAAAGACTAAGGAGCTAATAATGGATCTGAGAAGGGCAAAAACACCTGTGACCCCTGTTTCCATCTAGGGGGTCCCTGTTGACACTGTGGAGGAGTACAAGTACCTGGGAGTGTACTCTAATAATGTTGAGGATTACAGAGACTGGACTGCAAAGTTGGTTGCCATGGAAATTACAGATAACGGACTCTGAAGGCAAAGTGTGTGACATACTCAGACTGGACAGAATGACTGAAATGGGTGATATATGTCAGCAAGGATATCTGCATTACAGATCTTGTCCACCAATGGGATAAACAGAACGCTGATATCACACTGGGAACGCCCTGAATGGGTGGACACATGCTTGGTATTTAATGTAACTAACGGGGTTCTCAGGGACCGGTTGCATGGCGTTGTAATGAGAACATAGTTCTGTCTGTAAACATTCCTCTGCCTATTAGATTAAATATGGTAGAACTTAGAACTGGTTCTTCACAACCACTATTGAGCATTTTTCTTCTGGATATCTTTCACATAAACCAGTGCACTCTCACAAACACCCACAGGTGCTGGGTTCCAGGTACTAAGTGTTCACTTCTATACAGAAAGCCCATAATTTATTTATTTATTTACTTTCTTTTCTCAAATATCATATTATACATGTCAGTTTAAATAATAATACATATAATTTAGCAATGGTATCAAGGTGTTACTTTATTGTATCTGTTATACTATGTCCGTTGGTTGTGCTGTTCTTTTTACATCTCTTTCCAGGTGATGAAGCAGACTGAAGATGTTTTATCATTCTTTCCCTTTTATCTCTTCTTTCTTTCACCTCTTCTCTTTCTTTTTTCTCTTCTTGTTTTTCCTTTACTCTCCTACTTTCCCATTGTAGTGTCCACATAATTTGAAATACTCCCCGCAGGAATCACAATAAAACTATTTACATGCATAAATCAAGCGGAGCACTAAGGTGAAAGCTGATTGCTCCACTTGGGAAAGTAAAATCTGTCAAGCTCTAGTTGGCATTAAGACAACAATTTTTATTGCCACATTGCTAGACAGAACACTGGGGGGGGAAAAAGATTAAATATGGTAAAATATAGTTACGGTTTGAAGAGTCTTTTTATTACTACAGAAGTCTATAATGCAAACACCACATTATCAGATAAAAGAACCAGGGGAGACCGAGAACAGGTCTATACCTTAACAGTAATAAGCTGGACTGGACTAGAAACACAGAGGCGGTCTACATAAAGTTCCAAAGCCGACTCTTTTTCCTGAGGCTGACTTTTAACTTTTGTCGGACGATGCTGAGGATGTTTTATGAGTCTGTTGTGGCCAGCACGATCTTTGCTGTCACATGCTGGAGCAGTCGGCTGAGGGTCGCTGACAGCAACAGACTAAACAAACTGATCAGGAGAGCTGGTGATGTCGTGGGGGAGGTGCTGGACACTGACGACCGGAGCAGAGAGGAGGATGCTGTCCAGGCTCCAGTCCATCTTAGACAATGTCTCACACCCTCTCCATGACACACTGGCCCAGCAGAGGAGCTCCTTCACCAGAAGACTCCTCTTACCCAGATGCACCACAGAGCGCCACAGGAAATCATTCCTGCCTATGGTCAGGTCATCAATCTCTACAACGCTTCCCTCATTGATTCAGACCCCCCCCCCCCCGTAAATGACATTTATTATTCTTTTACACTGTTTTGCACATCGTCACTATCACTTTATTTTAGATCTGTATATATATATATATATATATATATATATATATATATATATATATATATATATATATATATATATATATACACACACACATACATACAGTAATGTGCAGTAGCACCGCCACATGTAGCGAAGCAATTAGTTAAACTACATTTTCCAGTAGCTTGACCATAGCGTCGCTGCTTTATGAATCAAGTAACTTTCCTGTAGTGACGTTATTTTTTTGATCAAGTAGCGACGTAGCGTCCACAAACGCTACAAAATCAGGACATAACTAAGAAATTAAACCAGGTTTGCTATTTTGAAACAACATTCAGAGTGAACAATCAATCTGAGTTGGTGGTTGGACATGTTCATGTGCGAGCTTCTACTTTGCCTCTCCTGTCTGTATCTATCGAAACATGCGCATGCGTACGGCAGGTGCGCAATGCAGAAACTTTGTGCCGCATGGCGAAGCATGTATGTCAAAATGATGCAATATGGCCAGGCGGACCTCGCAGATGCGTCAAAAACAGGCTTCAGTCTGGTCCAAACCTGTCTCGCCGTGTCAGCCACACACGCGTGTGTTTGTGTTTGTCTTACTTTGAAGCTCAAACATCTGAGTATTTAAATGGTGTTTGCAGCACCTGGTTTGGTTCTCCAGCAAAGACCAACCTAGGAGTATTCAGTGCATTGGGGTATCAGTGGAACAGGGTTCACATTGATGTCATGTAATAGAACACATTTACCATAGTTTGTGTACTTCCTTTTGAAGTTAAACTTAAGACATTTTTGTCCTGCTAACTTCTAATTTCTTGCTGGTTTTGTTAATATTCTGCCCAGACTGAGCCCTGGTTTAGTAGTGGTTTCTAACTGGTTTTGATCTATTTCTGTCCTAAATTAATCCTGGTTTAGTCCTGGGCTATAACTAGTTTTAATGTAGATCCATAGGTCTTTATACACAATGTCTTATTTTTTTGTGTTCCCGGGTCCTGCAACTATGGTAATAAACTTCTTCTGCATAAGTCATCCAGACTCGGGGCTACTGCTTACCTACATTCTCTATGACAACTAATTATTTCCAACAATATTGAGTTGTCAATAATGATTAAATGTGCAATAAATCATAATACATAGATGGCATGGAGAACACGGTTGTGTACTTTGCGTAAGATGAGTGACACCAAGACTGAATTTTAACATTTGAGGTTATCTAGTTCATCATTCAAATGAGAACACATTCATATACTATTGGTATATACTATTAGGATTATTAAAGAACAGCAGGTTAAACTTTAAGATATGTAAAGGCCAATATTAAATTCATTTTGTGACCACAACAACAGTTCAAATGATTTCTTCATTTTTGGTGAACCAAATCACCCTCATAATGATGAAATATTTTGTGGGCTGAGCCCCTAATGAGGAGAATGTCTAGCTCCGCCCTTGCTAGAGTTATGCATCTTTTCAAAAATTAGAAGTAAGTTTAGCCACCCTGAGATGCCTGAGAGCCATGGAGTACTACTGTTACCTTAACTTTTCAGGCACCTTGCAAGAAACTCTTCTGGCCATTTGAATTACCTCAAAACAGTGTTTTAATTAAGCAACAGTGATACTTACGGAGTGACGATCCAGCAGATCCTCCACGTAGGATCTGGTTAAGGACATCATCTGTGTCACTGGTGCTTGCCATGCTGTTTCTCATCTGCATCATAGAAAGCTGAGAGCATAGGCTTGGCTGACGGTCCATCTTTTTCACTGCCTAGGAAACATCCACCACCACCATTTCCTTATAACACCATCAGCAAGAAAGCAGTTCTGTGCCAGTACAAAATTACACTCACCTTATCGCTGAGCGTGGGATCATTTAGAGAATACAGTTTGTTGGTGATGTCTTTGCCAATAAGGTACTTGAACACCTCATTCAGGAAAGTGTCTGATTCCAGGAAGTACGTAAGCCTTTCTCGAGACCAACACAGGAACTTGCAGCTCTCCTCTGCCACTATTGTCACCTATCAGTAAAACCAGATTAGTACAGATTCCTCTCAAAGGTTTTTACCACAAGCACCTACAGTGCCCACATACATATCCAAACTGAAATGGTGTAAAGGAGATGTTTGGATATTAATGTTAATAGCACATTTTTACACCTTTCTTTAAATCAACTGTTGTTCTCTTCCTTTTTAACTTGAACATTTAGATTTTTGCATATAACTATTTGAACACCTTTTAGCTTCTCAGGGAGTGTTTGTCTAATACATTTGTGCAATTGCACAGCTTTTTAAATTGTTCTGTAAATTGATAGCCATTTTAATTTTTTGACTTAAACATTTTAATTCTGTCACATGGTAAGGACTATTTGCACTTTTTAGCCTCTCAGCGTGTTTGGTACATTCAACTTGAACATTTTATTTTTATCTGTAGATGCCTTATCTATTAATATTTGCACAGTTCCCAAGATCCCAGATACAAGCGGCCAAAAGGAGTTTTCTCCGCAGTGTGTCTGGGCTCTCTCCCTTAGAGATAGGGTGAGGAGCTCAGTCATCCGGGGAGGAGAGCCACTACTCTGCGTCGAGAGGAGCCAGTTGAGGTGGCTCGGGCATCTGGGTAGGATGCCTCCTGGACGCCTCCCTGGTGAGGTGTTCTGGGCACCTCCCACCGGGAGGAGACCCAGGGGTACCCCCAGGACACGCTGGAGAGACTATAGGCCCCTTTACACTACATTTTTTAACCAAGCCGAGACCAGTCTGAGCTTGGATCAGTTAACCAAGCCGAGTCGACCGTTTACACACCACACTATCCCGGTTCCTTGGTTGCTCCTCGCCTCCTAATGATGATCTGCGGTACTGCTGCTCTCTGGGATTAAAGGCGGGACTGAGCAAATCAAAATGGTGTCGCCCGTAACATTCAGGATGTTATGGTTAGACAGAGTCGGCTTTTGGGACGTGGATAAGACAAACGGACGTCTAATAAGGATTTACAGATGCAGGAAACAACAACAGACACTGAGGTTCACCACACTGCTAAGTAGAATCATCACTGGAAACCGTGTGGCATGGTAAGGAAGCTAGTATTTTTATGAATGTCTGAAATTTGTCTGAATGGAGTGTGAATCGTGACGTGCAGCCAGACACGCCGGAAAAAACGTGGACATTCAGCTGACTGTAAGGGGATGACGCAGTCTGCTTATGTGCTCTTCGTTATCAGATAACCGGGATAATAAAAAAACAGTCCGAGACCTGCTCAGGAATTGGTCTGCAGTTAGCGCGGTCCAGTTATGTCTAGCTCGGTCCAGTTCAGTCTGCTGACCATTTACACACAAGAGTTACCTCGGTTACCGAGCTCGGACTGGTCACGGCTCGGTTAAAAAAGTGTAGTGTAAACGGGCCTAAAGTTTCTCGGCTGGCTTGGGAATGCCTTGGAATTCCCCCGGAGGAGCTGGCCCAAGTGGCTGGGGAAAGGGAAGTCTAGGCCTCCTTACTAAAGCTGTTACCCCCGCAACCCAACTCTGGAAGAGGATGGATGGATGGATATTTGCACAGGACTTTTCCCCTTTTGATATGTCTCTTTCTTCTGATGTACAGCTTAACTTTAAATGTAGCTTTTTTCATTTTTTTTTTTTTTTTAGGGTCTTCTCTGTTTGCTCATTCTTTATTTTTTTGCATTGATGTATCATTTGTGTCTGTTTATCGTGTGAATTCTGAGCCGGAGTCTCAAAATTTCAACATGGTTACATGACATTAAAACTCTTGATTCTTGACTCTTGGAACATGGTGGCCTGGTTGTGGGTGTCAATGTGCAGTTTTGTGTAATGATTTTTATGGAAACTATACAACTTGAATCTTTAGATGCTGGCTTGGTCTCAAAATTAATAGAATAAATAGATCTCAATTAAATTATGCACTGTTAAGCAAACAAGTCTTACACATGAGGGCCCAAAGCCACTACAACCAGGATTTAAAGGACCTACTGCTCATAGCTCATTACTGCATACCAAAGCCTACTACAAGAGCCTAAACTAGTACATTAACTGGCAGGTTAAAGTTTATTTGGCTGCAACATGGAGAGCTACTCAATCTATGATGAGTAGATCCTGATGTCATTGGTTGATGTATATACAGATTTATATTCACTTTAACTTTGTAATTTTCACCTGGAACTTCTCCCCTCTGTGCATCTCAGTAGACCTGAACTCCGGAGAATCGATGAATGAGTATGTGTAGATGTTGTGGAGGAAATGACCTCGATATGAGACCTTCATCCTGTTCCAAAAACATTAAATTCACAATTTTGATCAAGCTTTGAAACTAGTGGTAAGTGTTGTTCATTATAACAGTTTTATTGGTAAAATATTGTAGATTTAACCTCTCTACTGAATGTAGTAGATGCACAAAGAAGCAAACATTTATGATTTCACAAATACAGTGCTTGTAAAAGTATTCACCTCCCTTGTTTTTTTACTTATTTTGTTACATTCCAGCCTGTTATTTAGGCGTTACAGCGGGCACAAAAAAGTATTTAGTCAGCCACTGATTGTGCAAGTTCTCCTGCTCTAGAAAGATGAGAAGTCAGTTATTTTCATCATAAGTACACTTCAACTACAAAAGGAATAAAAAAACAGGAAATCACATTGTAGGATTTTAAAGAATTTATTTGTAAATTATGGTGGAAAATAAGTATTCAGCCACCCACAAACAAGAAAGAGGTCTGGCCCTCACAGACCTGTATTCTCTTCCTTAGGAAGCTCTTCTGCACTCCACTTGTTACCTATATTAAAGATATAGTTGGTAACGGTGTTCAGAAACACATTTTGTTATACAGGGTGAAATGGTCCTTCCACCCTGAAATTAGTCAATACATCATGTATTAAGAAAAAGGAGGTTAAAAAATTAGACCTCTGTGACAGCCGTTGGCCTGTAAAAACTCTGACCAATCACTGCCACTTGCAGCGAAGGGCAGAAATAGACCCTTTTTACATGACGTCACTAAACTTCCGTTTTGAAGCGGAGCAGGGTATCTTTACATCCGGCTACATGCTTTTACATAGAAAATTCAGGAGGTGAAGACGTGTTTCACTGATAATCAGCGCGATTTCATAAGGTAAGACTGAGACCACAATATTAAGCGTGTCGTATTGACTATCTTTATTTTCCTTAGTATTTGTAACGATCATTGCTGTTATATACATAGATGCTTTGATCGGGACAGCAACATGTAGATCAAAGCTAACATGCAGCAGCCACTTAGCTTACCTTACCAAACTTTTACCTATCAGAAATCAGCGCGATTTCATTAGGTAAGACTAAAAGCACAATATTAAACGTGTCTTATTGACAACCTTTTTTTTCTCCCTTTGTATTGGTAGCGATCATTGCTGTTATATAGATACTTTGATTGGGACAGTAACATTTAGATCAAAGCTAACATGCAGCACTTGTCCACAGCCTTAAAGAGTCGGACTCCAAACTCAACCATGGCAGAGACCAAACAGCTGTTCAACAACACCAGGAGACCTCCACCAGACTGGGAAGAGTGAATTTACAATAGGCAAGCAAGTTGGTGTGAATAAATCAACTGTGGGAGCAGGTGAAAGAAAATGGAAGACATACAAGACCATTGATAATCTCCCTTGATCTGGCGCCCCAGGCAAGATCTCATCCCGTAGGGTCAAAATGAACATCAGAACGGTTAGGAAAAATCCCAAAACTACATGGGACCTGATGAATGACCTGCAGAGAACTGGGACCAAAGCAACACAATCTATCATCAGTATCACTCTACACCAGGGATTCCCAAACTGTGGTGAGCGTACCCTGGGAGGTGCGCGAGCTGCCACTAGGGGGTGCGCGAGCTGAAATCTGTAATGGCGGTTTGACAGTGTTTTTTTCCCCACACAATAAAAGACGTGTAAATAAACATTTCCTTTGTGGAAACTAAAATCAAGACAGCAAATTTAATAAATAAATAAAATGTATTGACATGAAAATCTGTTTATTTTAAAAAGTGTTGTTCTACACTGATATGAAGATATGAATTTATCTTCTACGCATTGTGCTTCAATACGTAGAAGAAGCAGCTTGTGCCCTCTACTTCATTCATTCTCACAAATATGCTCAGTTGGCTGAAACCAGGGAATCGGAGGCAACAGACGAGTGAATTGCAAACCAATGACAAACTCTTTCCTCGCTTCACGTCGTGTACGTCAGTAGAGGGACAATTGAATTCGGGCCGAAAGTTTTTACAAGCTTAAACTGAGTGACACAGTCTCTCTATCGATCGCGCAGCACGTACAAACAGCGCTGCTCATGTTGCGGTGACTCTGCAACATGCACTGTAACCAGCACTGACGCGCATGACTCGCCCACCCCCTGCTGCAGCCTCTGCGATTTCTTGACTATGGTCACGCACAGAGCTGCAATACGTTTCATTGAGATTCAGACAGGCGCAGTTCATTTTACAGATGCGGTTTTAGCGCATATTCAGACAGGGACAAACCGGTGGTGGGGCTGAGGGGAGCTGAGGTGTGTTGTCATGGGCGTGTTTACCTGCTGAATGTAGCTGCTGTAAAAGTTTTTATTTCTCTGATTAATAACACATATCTCTCTCTCTCTCTCTCTCTCTCTCTCTCTCTCTCCCCCCCCCCATCGGACACAAATCAAAGTTCTTCATGTTTGTATTTTGCGACGAAAATTCTGAGTCAGATTAAGAAGCTGGTGCACAAAAAAACAAACAAGTGACAACACACAGGTAGATCATCAGTTTAATCCCTTGCTTCAGAGACGTTTCAGGTTGTGGAGGTGTGGCCGATCGGAGCGTCTCTTTCTTTCTCTCGCTCCAGGCTGAGCTACTGATGCACCTGCAAAATCCTCAGGATTCTGTTGTGGATGTTGCAACTTTATTGCAGTTTAATTCAAATTATGTTCTAATTTTATTCCCACAACTTTTGTTAAGATGGTTGAATTGATGTAACAGCAACAGAATTTTTTCTGGGGGGGGGGGGTAGTGGGGGTGAGCCAAGCCGGTTTGGACACTGAAGGGGGTGTGCGGCTAAAAAAGTTTGGGAATCCCTGTTCTACACTAAGAGAAACTCAGATCCTGCAGTGCCAGCCGTGCCCCCTGCTTAAGCCAGTACATGTCCAGGCCTGTCTGAAGTCTGCCAGAAACCATATGGAAGAACCAAAAGAGGATTGGGAGAATATTATGTGGTCAGATGAAACCAAAATATACCTTTTTGTCACAAACTCAACTCGTCGTGTTTGAAGGAAGAAGAATGCTAAGTTGCATCTTAAGAACACCATTCCTACTGTGAAGCATGGGGGTGAAAAAAATCCTCCTTTGGGGCTGTTTTTCTGCAAAGGGAACAGCATGACTGATCTGTGTTAAGGGAAGAATGAACAGGGCTATCTATCATGGGATTTTAAGCCAAAACCTCCTTCCATTACTGACAGCTTTGAAGATGGAACATGGCTGGATCTTCTAGCATGACAATAATCCCAAACACAACGCTTGGGCAAGAAAGGAGTGGCTCCATAAAAAGCATTTAAGGTCCTGGAGTGGCCTGGCCAGTCTCCAAACTTCAATCCCATAGAAAATTTGTGGAGGGAGTGTAAAGTCCATGTTGCCCAGAGATAGCCCCAAAACATCCTTGGTCTAAATGAGACCTGCATGGAGGAATGGGCCAAAATACCAGCTACAGTGTGTGCAAAACTGGTGAAGACTTACAGGAAACGTTTGACCCCTGTCATTGCCAACAAAGGTTATGCTACAAACTATTGTGTTAAAGCTACCGCACCCGGTTGGTGGTGAAACATCCTCGTGGACCCAGCTCGTTTTACCCGTCAGGCGACCGCCACTTAAAATATTGTTTTGGAAACAAGGCACTCGAAAAAGAAAAGTATACTTCAACTTATTTAATCTACTAAAGCACGGATGGGCAACTGGCGGCCCGGGGGCCGCACACGGCCCTCGTCATCACTGCGGCCCGCGAATAGATCAATATAAATTTAATAACTAGAATCGTTCAACTTCTGAAGAAGTTGAAGAAGGCGCCCGCCTGGTGGTGCGCGTAACCGTCAAAGGCAAAGCTTCCGAGTTCCTTGGTCGTAGGCTTTTATCACTTGGGGATTTTAAATCAAATCTTCTGAGTGTGAAAAGGATTTGTCTCTTCGTCAAAACCAGCCGACAGGAGAAGGTCTGTATCCAAGCAACATGGAAAATTGCTTGGATGCTAAGCGTTAGCCACTAACGTGGTTGTGTCCAGTATCACCGGGTGATTGTACTCTGTTAGTTTGGTCCAAATCCTGTACTGGGAAGTTCCTCAAAAAGGGTGCCAATACTTAATGTCACCAAAGCTCACCAAAGGCCATGGGTCAGCTTGGCCTCCTTTAGCAACTAAGCCTGACCAAATCTAGGCCCAGAACTCAACATTTGACCAAAAATGGTGTGTAGCGCCATTTCCCACAGGTCAGTGGTGCTCTATAGCCCAAATTTCTTGTGGAGCTTTTTGTCTAAAGGAGGTACAAACTCTATGAAGCAGAAGTTGGTGAGACCTTCCTAGAGGTCCTTCCGGTTAGCAACATGCTAAGTGTTAGCCGCTAACATGGTTGTGTCCAGTATCACCGGGTGATTGTACTCTGTTAGTTTGGTCCAAATCCTGTACTGGGAAGTTCCTCAAAAAGGGTGCCAACACTTAATGTCACCAAAGCTCACTAAAGGCCATGTGTCAGATCAGCCTCCTTTAGCAACTAAGCCTCACCAAATCTGGGCCCAGAACTCAACATTTGACAAAAATGGTGTGTAGTGCCATTTCCCACAGGTGAGTGGTGCTGTATTGGCCGGGGGGAAGTTCTGCAAGTAACCGTCAAAGGCAAAGCTTCCGAGTTCCTTGGTCGTAGGCTTTTATCACTTGGGGATTTTAAATCAAATCTTCTGAGTGTGAAAAGGATTTCTCTTCGTCAAAACCAGCCGACAGGAGAAGGTCTGCACCCAAGCAGCATGGAAAATTGGTGGTATTAAAACATGATTAAATACTTCAGTGTAGCATGAAAAAATGAAATATGTGAATAAAAATGTTAAAGGCATTACAAACTACTAAAGGAAGTACAAACTCTGTGAAGCAGAAGTTGGTGAGACCTTCCTAGAGCTACTTCCGGTTAGCAACATGCTAAGCTTTAGCCGCTAACATGGTTGTGTCCAGTATCACCGGGTGATTGTACTCTTTAAGTGTGGTCCAAATCCTGTACTGGGAAGTTCCTCAAAAAGGGTGCCAATACTTAATGTCACCAAAGCTCAACAAAGGCCATGTGTCAGATCGGCCTCCTTTAGCAACTAAGCCTCACCAAATCTGGCCCAGAACTCAACATTTGACAAAAATGGTGTGTAGTGCCATTTCCCACAGGTGAGTGGTGCTGTATTGACCGGGGGGTAGTTCTTGCGGTTGCAATTTTTTCATCATTCATTCATTTATATCAGTTGTTCAAATTATTTATTTGTTACTTGTAAAAAAGAAAAAAAATATTCGGTACCCCCAGCGGGTTGCGAACCTGCGACCTCTGGTGCACCAGCCCAACACCTAAACCCCTGTACCAAAAAAAAGTACCATGCTGAGCTTTACACTTTTGAGAGGTCAACTGTGTCTAGGAAGTGGTTTTGAGAAATAACTTTAACTTTAAATGGCGTCAAGTACAAATAGCACACTTCGCGGCTTCGAGACGCACGTTTTGATATATAGTTTGTGGGGGTACAGCCTACGGTTCGGGCTGTATTAACGGTGACGGAAGAATAAAAAGCAATAACTAGAAAATTTTTTGAAGAAATTTAGCAAGGCGCCTGCCACTTGGTGCGTACCGTACCGTCAGAAATAGCAACAGGAAGTAAGACTGCGAATTTCAGGTTCCTACGGTCTTCACAGCCCTCGCAGAGGCCGTTGAAAGGTGCCATGGTAAGTCAATGGACCTCCTAGGAGCCTCTTGCTAGCAGTGTTGTCATGGAGACTCACTGACAGCTGCAGCCCTCTCTGTCTGTAAAGGCAGAAGAACCCTGGCTAAGCAGAAGTTGGTAGGACCTTCCTAAAGCTACTTCTGGTTAGCAACATGCTAACGGTTAGCCGCTAGCGTGTTGTGTCTAAAAAGGGAGAAAATGCTAAAATTCACCAAATCTGTCAAGCAGAAGTTTGTACAGGCTTCCTAGAGCTACTTCCGGTTAGCAACATGCTAACCGTTAGCCGCTAACATGGTTGTGTTTGGTATCACTGGGTGAGTGTACTCTGTTAGTTTGGTCCAAATCCTGTACTGGGATGAGCCTCAAATAGGGAGAAAATACGTCATTTATAATGTTGCCATGGTAACTCAAAATGGCGGGTGGTACAAAAAAATACTTCATGGGATCAGCACACATGTTTTAATATACACACTGTGAGGATTATAACACAAAAATCTTAGTCACCCATGCCGGGTTTCGAACCCACGACCTCTTGCATGCAAAGCCTGCACTTTCCATCTGAGCTATACTGTAGCGCCATATATGGGCATGCAGTATTGGGACCATAAGGGGTTTGGTCCCCCATTGAAAAGCATTGGATGTTTGACACCTCATAACTTGGGGATGCTTTATGTGACGTAGCCCAAATTTCTTGTGGAGCTTTCTCTCTAAAGTAAGAACAGACTCTGTGAAGCAGAAGTTGGTGAGACCTTTCTAGAGCTACTTCCGGTTAGCAACATGCTAACCATTAGCCGCTAACATGGTTGTGTTCAGTATCACCGGGGGATTGTACTCTGTCAGTTTGGTCCAAATCCTGTACTGGGAAGTGCCTCAAATAGGGGTGCCAATACTTAATGTCACCAAACGTGACCAAAGTTCATGGGACAGATTGGCCTCCTTTAGCAACTCAGCCTCACCACATCTGGGCATAGAACTCAACATTTGACCAAAATAGTGTGTAGTGCCATTTCCCACGTGGGTGGTTTTGTATTGGCCAATTGGGTCGTGTCTGGTTATCATGCCAGGTGCTGTTTGAAGCAAAGGCCCAATAGGAAAGCATGTAAAATCCAAAATGGGACAGAAAATTCACACATGGCTGAAAGTCACTTTAAAATTTGAAAATGTTAAGAGGAAGTGACTGTGCGAATTTCAGATTTCTACATTAATCACAGCCGCTGCAGCTGGCGTCGAAAGTTGCCATTCTATCTTAATGGAACGTCTCCCACTGGCCCTCAGAGTTCCGTCGTCATGGAAACTCACTGACACAGCTGCAGCGGGCCAGTCTAAAAAAGTGCAGACACTTGGTGTCCAAGTCTGCCTATTGGATTATAATGGAGAACTTTGCCTCGAACAACGCACGATTTCTCCGGAACCGTAAATGGTAGAGACGTAATTTTTTCTGTGTTTATTTCGTAAAGGATAAGGGAAGAAGACTTGCTATCGGTTTTTGCTGGAAAAAGTTTAATAAAGGCGTATAAAATTATGATCTAAAGGACATTTTTATGAAATTTCAGAAATCCTCTGAAAATGATCCCGAACAAATCGCTCTGGCTAAAAAAGTATAAGAGATATCAAAATAATTCTTTCACTGTGAGTATCAGCAGGCTTTTGATGACCATGTAGCTCATTTTCATATTTTTACAAAAATCGGTGTAGGCACAGCGACGATGTAAAAAAGTGGATGATGTGGGAAAATGCAGCTCCAAAGCGATTTCAGGATTTTGCACATTCGCTACTCCCGAACAAATTGTTCCTGTGGAAAAACCGTAACAGTTATCCACAAAATTCATTTTTCTTGAGTGCCAGAAGGGTTGGGACATTCATGTGTGAAAGTCTCATGTCTGTACATAAAACGGTTTAGGAGTAGCGACGATGCGAAAACATGTGATGTTTTGGATTTTTAGACGTCATTTTTCAAAACCGCTCCATAGGAAATGAATGGGGGAGGTTTCGGGTTTGTGTCGCTCTGAGGTGATTTGCGAAAAATCTATAAATGCCACACCAATGAGGGTTACATTTCCCGAATCCTGACAAAAATACCTACGTTTTGATGTATACTTTGTCTATGTAGAGTGAAAATTGAGCGAGAAAGGTCAAGTTGTTCGGAGTTTTGAAATCTTTAAAAAAGCTAGAGTGGGCCACTCTAGCGGTTGGAGAATTCCGTCATTGACTTTCATTGTAAACGATGATTTCGCTGATTTTCGGACATGAGCTTTGAGGAGTAACTGTGAAGAGACGATAAAAGATATCCACATCCCGTTTTCACTTCTGAGTAGGTCACAGATATATCTACAAACTGGAAGTTAAACGGTGTTTGTAGGTGAAAGCATGGCGACACAGTACAGCTTTGAAAATGGTCCTTTTGAGGGTTTTTTGAGGCTTTCTTTCTCCCAGACTCCATTCATTCCTATGGGGTTGTTTTGGGGTGGTTTTTCGCTTATTTTGTTGCCATGGTAACTCGAAATCCCAATAAAAGTAGTAGCACACATCTCGAGATCGAGCCACAGGTTTTGATGCCTATATTGTGGGGGTGCACGCTATGTTTTGGGCCGCATTAATCGTGAAGGAAGAAAAATAAAGAATATTAATATTAACTAGAAAAATTTTTGAAGAAATTTAGCAAGGCGCCTGCCACTTGGTGCGTACCGTGCCATCAGAAATAGCAACAGGAAGCAACACTGCGAATTTCAGCTTCCTATGGCCTTCACAGCCCCCGCAGCGGCCGTCGAAAGGTGCAATGTTAAGCCAATGGACCTCCTAGGAGCCTCTTGCTAGCAGCGTTGTCATGGAGACTCACTGACAGCTGCAGCCCTCTCTGTCTGTAAAGGCAGAAGAACCCTGGCTAAGCAGCAGTTGGTAGGACCTTCCCAAAGCTACTTCTTGTTAGCAACATGCTAACGGTTAGCCGCTAGCAGAGTTGTGTTCAGTATCACCGGGTGATGTTACTCTGTTAGTTTGGTTGAAATCCTGTACTGAGAAGTGCCTAAAAAGAGAGAAAATCCTAAAATTCACCAAATCTGTCAAGCAGGAGTTTGTACAAGCTTCTTATAGCTACTTCCGGTTAGCAACATGCTAACCGTTAGCCGCTAACATGGTTGTGTTTGGTATCACTGGGTGAGTGTACTCTGTTAGTTTGATCCAAATCCTGTACTGGGATGAGCCTCAAATAGGGAGAAAAAACGTTTATAACGTTGCCATGGTAACTCAAAAAGTCGGGTGGTACAAAAAAATACTTCATGGGATCAGCACACATGTTTTAATATACACACTGTGGGGATTATAATACAAAACTCTAAGTCTCCCACACCGGGAATCGATCCCATGACCTCTTGCATGCTAAGCCTGCACTCTCCCTCTGAGCTATACTGTAGCACCATATATGGGCATGCAGTATTGGGACCATAAGGGGTTTAATCCCCCATTGAAAAGCATTGGATGTTTGACACCTCATAGCTTGGAGATGCTTTATGCGACGTAGCCCAAATTTCTTGTGGAGCTTTCTCTCTAATGTAAGAACAGACTCTGTGAAGCAGAAGTTGGTGAGACCTTCCTAGAGCTACTTCCGGTTAGCAACATGCTAACCATTATCCGCTAACATGGTTGTGTTCGGTATCACCGGATGATTATACTCTGTCAGTTTGGTCCAAATCCTGTACTGGAAAGTGCCTCAAATAGGGGTGCCAATACTTAATGTCACCAAACATGACCAAAGTTCATGGGACAGATTGGCCTCCTTTAGCAACTCAGCCTCACCACATTTGGGCCCAGAACTCAACATTTGACCAAAATTGTCAGTAGCGCCATTTCCCACATGTGGGTGGTGCTGTATTGGCCAATTGGGTCGTGTCTGGGCATCATGCCAGGTCCTGTTGGAAGCAAATGCCCAATAAGAAAGCATGTAAAATCCAAAATGTCACAGAAAACTGACACATGGCTGAAAGTCACATGAAAATTTTAAAATGTTAAGAGGAAGTGACTGTGTGAATTTCAGATTTCTACATTAATCACAGCCGCTGCAGTGAGCGATGAAAGTTTCCATTGTATCTCAATGGAGCTTCTCTCTCTGGCCCTCAGAGTTCCGTTGTCATGGAAACTCACTGACACAGCTGCAGCGGGCGAGTCTACCGAAGTGCAGAGACTTTGCTCACAATAAGTCCCATTGGATTATAATGGAGAACTTTGCCCCGAACAACGCTTCATATCTCCTCATCTATAAATGGTAGAGACGTATTTTTTCAGCGTTTATTTCCTAACGGATAGGGGAAGAAGAAAAGCTATTGTTTTTTGCTGGAAAAAGTTTAATAAAGGTGTAAAAAATTATGATCTAAATGGGATTTTTATGGATTTTCAGAAATCCTCTTAAAACGGTTCCGAACAAACCGCTGTAACTCAAAAAGTATAAGAGATATCAAAATAATTCTTTCACTATGAGTATCAGCAGGCTTTTGATGACCATGTAGCTCATTTTCATATTTTTACAAAAATCGGTGTAGACACAGCGACGATGTAAAAAAGTGGTTGATGTGGGAAAATGCAGCTCCAAAGCGTTTTTAGGATTTTGCACATTCGCTACTCCCGAACAAATTGTTCCTGCGGGAAAACCTTAACAGTTATCCACAAAATTCCTTTTTTGTGAGTGCCAGAAGGGTTGGGACATTCATGTGTGAAAGTCTCATGTCTGTACATAAAACGGTTTAGGAGTAGCGACGATGCGAAAACATGTGATGTTTTGGATTTTTAGACGTCATTTTTCAAAACCGCTCCATAGGAAATGAATGGGGGAGGTTTCGGGTTTGTGTCGGTCTGAGGTGATTTGCGAAAAATCTATAAATGCCACACCAATGAGGGTTACATTTCCCGAATCCTGACAAAAATACCCACGTTTTGATGTATAATTTGTCTACGTAGAGTGAAAATTGAGCGAGTAGGCTCAAGTTGTTCGGAGTTTTGAAATCTTTAAAAAAGCTAGAGTGGGCCACTCTAGCGGTTGGAGAATTCCGTCATTGACTTTCATTGTAAACGATGATTTCGCTGATTTTTGGACATGAGCTTTGAGGAGTAACTGTGAAGAGACGATAAAAGATATCCACATCCCGTTTTCACTTCTGAGTAGGTCACAGATATATCTACAAACTGGAAATTAAATGGTGTTCGTAGGTGAAAGCACGACGACACAGTACAGCGTTGAAATTGGTCATTTGGAGGCTTTTTTGAGGCTTTCTTTCTACCCGACTCCATTCATTCCTATGGGTTTTTTGGGGGTGGTTTTTCGCTAATTTTGTTGCCATGGTAACTTGAAACCCCAATAAAAGTAGTAGCACACCATTCCCGACCGAGCCACACGTTTTGATACCTATATTGTGGGGGTGCACGCTACGGTTCGGGCCGCATTAACGCACAAAGAAACTGGAATATTAATAATAAAGAGTCTGTTTAGAGGTGCATAGTAATAGGTGCCTCCATGCATTTGCATGGGAGGCAATGCTGTGCTTCGCACAGCACTGCCTCCTCATTGCAAATGCTATGGCAGGCGCCTAATAATAAACTAGAAAAATTTCTGAAGAAATTTAGTAAGGCGCCTGCCACTTGGTGCGTACCGTACCGTCAGACATAGCAACAGGAATAACACTGCAAATTTCAGGTTCCTATGGCCTTCACAGCCCTCGCAGCGGGCGTTGAAAGATGCCATGTTAAGTCAATGGACCTCCTAGTAGCCTCTTGCTAGCAGCGTTGTCATGGAGACTCACTGACAGCTGCAGCCCTCTCTGTCTGTAAAGGCAGAAGAACCCTGGCTAAGCAGCAGTTGGTAGGACCTTCCTAAAGCTATTTCCGGTTAGCAACATGCTAACGGTTAGCCGCTAGCATGGCTGTGTTCAGTATCACCGGGTGATGTTACTCTGTTAGTTTGGTTGAAATCCTGTACTGAGAAGTGCCTAAAAAGGGAGAAAATGCTAAAATTCACCAAATCTGTGAAGCAGAAGTTTGTACAGGCTTCCTAGAGCTACTTCCAGTTAGCAACATGCTAACCGTTAGCCGCTAACATGGTTGTGTTTGGTATCACTGGGTGAGTGTACTCTGTTAGTTTGGTCCAAATCCTGTACTGGGATGAGCCTCAAATAGGGAGAAAATACGTCATTTATAATGTTGCCATGGTAACTCAAAATGGCGGGTGGTACAAAAAAATACTTCATCGGATCAGCACACGTTTTAATATACACACTGTGAGGATTATAACACAAAAATCTTAGTCACCTACGCCAGGTTCCGAACCCACGACCTCTTGCATGCAAAGCCTGCACTTTCCATCTGAGCTATACTGTAGCGCCATATATGGGCATGCAGTATTGGGACCATAAGGGGTTTGGTCCCCCATTGAAAAACATTGGATGTTTGACACCTCGTAGCTTGGAGATGCTTTATGCCACGTAGCCCAAATTTCTTGTGGAGCTTTCTCTCTAAAGGAAGAACAGACTCTGTGAAGCAGAAGTTGGTGAGACCTTCCTAGAGCTACTTCCGGTTAGCAACATGCTAACTGTTAGCCGCTAACAACATTGTGTTCAGTATCACCAGGTGATTGGACTCTCTCAGTTTGGTCCAAATCCTGTACTGGGAAGTGCCTCAAATAGGGGTGCCAATACTTAATGTCACCAAACGTGACCAAAGTTCATGAGTCAGATTGGCCTCCTTTAGCAACTCAGCCTCACCACATCTGGGCCCAGAACTCAACATTTGACCAAAATGGTCAGTAGCGCCATTTCCCACAGGTGGTTGGTGCTGTATTGGCCAATTGGGTTGTGTCTGGTTATCATGCCAGGTCCTGTTGGAAGCAAAGGCCCAATAGGAAAGCATGTGAAATCCCAAATGGGACAGAAAACTGACACATGGCTGAAAGTCACATGAAAATTTTAAAATGTTAAGAGGAAGTGACTGTGCGAATTTCAGATTTCTACATTAATCACAGCCGCTGCAGTGAGCGATGAAAGTTGCCATTGTATCTCAATGGAGCGTCCCCCTCTGGCCCTCAGAGTTCCGTCGTCATGGAAACTCACTGACACACCTGTGGCGGCCAGTCTACCGAAGTGCAGACACTTTGGTCACAGTAAGTCCCATTGGATTATAATGGAGAACTTTGCCCCGAACAACGCTTCATATCTCCTGATATATAAATGGTAGAGACGTAATTTTTTCTGCGTTTAGTTCGTAACGGATAGGGGAAGAAGAAAAGCTATCGTTTTTTGCTGGAAAAAGTTTAATAAAGGCGTAAAAAATTATGATCTAAAGGCGGTTTTTATGGATTTTCAGAAATCCTCTGAAAAGGGTCCCAAACAAATCGCTGTAACTGAAAAAGTATAAGAGATATCAAAATAATTCTTTCACCATGAGTATCAGCAGGCTTTTGAGGACCATTAAGTTCATTTTTATGTTTGTACAAGAATCGGTGTAGGCACAGCGACGATGTAAAAAGGTGGATGATGTGGGAAAATGCAGCTCCAAAGCGTTTTTAGGAATTTGCACATTCGCTACTCCCGAACAAATTGTTCCTGCGGAAAAACTGTAACAGTTATCCACAAAATTCCTTTTTTGTGAGTGCCAGAAGGGTTAAGACATTCATGTGTGAAAGTCTCATGTCTGTACATAAAACGGTTTAGGAGTAGTGACGATGCGAAAACATGGGATGTTTTGGATTTTCAAACGTAATTTTTCAAAACCGCTCCATAGGAAATGAATGGAGGAGGTTTCGGGTTTGTGTCGGTCTGAGGTGATTTGCGAAAAATCTATAAATGCCACACCAATGAGGGTAAAATGTACAATTTTTATTGATTTATATGTTTATGCATAATACCATGTCTACATTTAATACCATGTCTACATTCGGGGTTACATTTCCCGAATCCTGACAAAAATACCTACGGTTTGATGTATAATTTGTCTACATAGAGGGAAAATTGAGCGAGTAAGGTCAAGTTGTTCGGAGTTTTGAAATTTTTAAAAAAGCTAGAGTGGGCCACTCTGGCAGTTGAAGAATTCCGTCATTGACTTTCATTATAAACGATGATTTCACAGATTTTCGGACATGAGCTTTGAGGAGTACTTGTGAGGAGACGATAACAGATATCCACATCCCGTTTTCACTTCTGAGTAGTTCACAGATATATCTACAAACTGAAAGTTAAACGGTGTTCATAGGTGAAAGCATGGCGACACAGTACAGCGTTGAAAATGGTCATTTTGAGGCTTTTTTGAGGCTTTCTTTCTACCCGACTCCATTCATTCCTATGGGTTTTTTGGGGGTGGTTTTTCGCTAATTTTGTTGCCATGGTAACTCGAAACCCCAATAAAAGTAGTAGCACACATCTCGTAATCGAGCCACAGGTTTTGATACCTATATCGTGGGGGTGCTCGCTACGGTTCGGGCCGCATTTATCGTGATGTAAGAAAAATAAAGAATAAGAAATAAGCCGTTTAGAGGTGAATAGTAATAGGTGCCTCCATGCATTTGCATTGCACTCTCTAAAGTAAGAACCACTCTAGCGGTTGGAGAATTCCGTCATTGACTTTCATTATAAACGATAATTTTGCTGATTTTTGGACATGAGCTTTGAGGAGTAACTGTGAAGAGACGATAAAAGATATCCACATCCCGTTTTCACTTCTGAGTAGTTCACAGATATATCTACAAACTGGAAGTTAAACGGTGTTCGTAGGTGAAAGCATGATGACACAGTACAGCGTTGAAAATGTAATTTGGATGCATTTTTGAGGCTTTCTTTCTACCCGACTCCATTCATTCCTATGGGTTTTTTGGGGGTGGTTTTTCGCTAATTTTGTTGCCATGGTAACTTGAAACCCCAATAAAAGTAGTAGCACACCATTCCCGACCGAGCCACACGTTTTGATACCTATATTGTGGGGGTGCACGCTACGGTTCGGGCCGCATTAACGCACAAAGAAACTGGAATATTAATAATAAAGAGTCCGTTTAGAGGTGCATAGTAATAGGTGCCTCCATGCATTTGCATGGGAGGCAATGCTGTGCTTCGCACAGCACTGCCTCCTCATTGCAAATGCTATGGCAGGCGCCTAACTAGAAAAATTTCTGAAGAAATTTAGCAAGGCGCCTGCCACTTGGTGCGTACCGTACCATCAGAAATAGCAACAGGAAGCAACACTGCGAATTTCAGCTTCCTATGGCCTTCAGAGCCCCCAAAGCGGCCGTCGAAAGGTGCCATGTTAAGTCAATGGACCTCCTAGGAGCCTCTTGCTAGCAGCGTTGTCATGGAGACTCACTGACAGCTGCAGCCCTCTCTCTGTCTGTAAAGGCAGAAGAACCCTGGCTAAGCAGAAGTTTATAGGACCTTCCTAAAGCTACTTCTGGTTAGCAACATGCTAACGGTTAGCCGCTAGCATGGTTGTGTTCAGTATCACCGGTGATGTTACTCTGTTAGTTTGGTTGAAATCCTGTACTGAGAAGTGCCTACAAAGGGAGAAAATCCTAAAATTCACCAAATCTGTCAAGCAGAAGTTTGTAGGAGCTTCCTAGAGCTACTTCTGGTTAGCAACATGCTAACCGTTAGCCGCTAGCATGGTTGTGTTCAGTATCACCGGGTGGTTGTACTCTGTCAGTTTGGTTAAAATCCTGTACTGGGATGTGCCTCAAATAGGGGTGCCAATACTTAATGTCACCAAACGTGACCAAAGTTCATTGGTCAGATTGGCCTCCTTTAGCAACTCAGCCTCACCACATCTGGGCCCAGAACTCAACATTTGACCAAAATTGTCAGTAGTGCCATTTCACACAGGTGGGTGGTGCTGTATTGGCCAATTGGGTCGTGTCTGGTTATCATGCCAGATCCTGTTGGAAGCAAAGGCCCAATAGGAAAGCATGTGAAATCCAAAATGGGACAGAAAATTGACACATGACTGAAAGTCACATGAAAATTTTAAAATGCTAAGAGGAAGTGACTGCGCGAATTTCAGATACCTACATTAATCACAGCCACTGCAGTCAGCGTTGAAAGTTGCCATTTTATCTTAATGGAGCGTCTCCCTCTGGCCCTCAGAGTTCCGTCATCATGGAAACTCACTCACGCCTGCAGCTGGCCCGTCTACTCAAGTGCAGACACTTTGTGTCATAGACTGCCTATTGGATTATAATGGAGAACTTTGCCCCGAACAACGCTTCATATCTCCTGATCCATAAATGGTAGAGACGTAACTTTTTCTGCATTTAGTTCGTAACGGATAGGGGAAGAAGATAAGCTATCGAAAAACTTTAATAAAGGCGTAAAAAAATTATGATATAAAGGTGATTTTTATGGATTTTCAGAAATCTGAACAAATCGCTGTAGCTCAAAAAGTATAAGAGATATCAAAATAATTCTTTCACCTTGAGTACCACCAGGCTTTTGAGGACTATGGCGCTCATTTTTATGTTTGTACAAGAATCGGTGGAGGCACAGCGACGATGTACAAAAGTGGATGATGAGGGAAAATGCAGCTCCAAAGCGTTTTAAGGATTTTGCACATTCGCTACTCCCGAACAAATTGTTCCTGCGGAAAAACCGTAACAGTTATCCACAAAATTCTTTTTTTCTAAGTTCCAGAAGGGTTGGGACATTCATGTGTGAAAGTCTCATGTCTGTACATAAAACGGTTTAGGAGTAGCGACGATGCGAAAACATGTGATGTTTTGGATTTTTAGACGTCATTTTTCAAAACCGCTCCATAGGAAATGAATGGGGGAGGTTTCGGGTTTGTGTCAGTCTGAGGTGATTTGCGAAAAATCTATAAATGCCACACCAATGAGGGTAAAATGTACAATTTTTATTGATTTATATGTTTATGCATAGTACCATGTCTATCTTTGTTTAAGAGGCAAAAAAAATATATCGGCATGAAAACAGGTATTTATTTACACATTTGTTTACACACTGTGTAAACATCAGGGCGTCATGATTAGTCATTTAGCCATTATAGTCCAGAGTTTAATATTTGGCACCAGGATGTTTTCATTCCAATTCTGAAAAGTGCTTGAAAAATAACAAAATAAAAATATTTTTTGTACAAGCATGTATTTTATTAGTGTCATTTATAGCAAAATAAATGACACTATTGCATATTAAAATGCCCAAACAGGCTATTACACTTTCAGAAATAAAAGGATAAAATATGCGATTAATTTGCGATTAATCTCCAGTTAACTATCAACATTATGTGATTAAAATTTTTAATCGTTTGACAGCACTAATATATATATATATATATATATATATATATATATATATATATATATATATATATATATATATATATATATATATATATATATATATATTAGTGCTGTCAAACGATTAAAAATTTTAATATTTGAATATGTGTGTATTCAAATCCAACTCTGGGTCTTTCTGCATGGAGTTTGCATGTTCTCCCTGTGCATGTGTGGGTTCTCTCTGGATACTCCGGCTTCCTCCCACAGTCCAAAAATATGGCAGATGGATGTTTGAATTGGTACAGGAAAGCTATAAAAGGCTATATTAAAAGGTGTAGCAATTAAGGTAAATATAATTAATTTAAGCTTAAAAGGTAAGGCAGGGGGTTAAAGGCAAGATACTTTTTGAGTATTTTTTATTTATTTAGCTCTTATGGTGTGTTCACATGGAAATCTTTTCTGTAAAAGGATTGTGAACCATCTGTTTGCGAGACCATCTTTTTAACCTGGGATGCTATAAAACGTTCCTTCTTATTTTTACCACTAAGTAATGGCCATTTTCTTTCCACTCATCCATAGAGCTCAGCTCTATGAAATGCACAGCTTATTGTGGTTTTATGGACAGATATTCCAGTGTTTGCTGTGGAACCCTGCAACTCCCTCAGTACTATACAAAGTCTCTGCTGCCTCTCTGATGTTATGCAATTACACCTGTTTGATTATGAAGATTTTTACTAATTATAATTGGCAATTGTAATTTATAAATATATCATTCAAAGTGAAAGGATAGCTATAAAGACAATTGTTTCAAATGGTTTTGATCAAGGGCTATGAGCCTGTAATGATTAGCACTAACAGTTGGTTTATTAATTAGCAGTTATGAACTTATTTATACCGGAAAAGTGTTATCTAACCAGTTGTTGACTGGTTAGACTTGTCCAGCAAATGTTGATAGCAAAAGACAAACCGTTTGCTTTAAAAAAAATTGCAAAAAAGGAATTTAAACTCCATATCAATGCATTCAGGAGCATGGGTCATTTCAAATTTACAAGGAAAGAGGCATAAAACGGAACAGAACTTAACTCAAACAATAATGTGTCTATCCAGAAACTGTGTGGGCTTTCTTACAATACTGAACGCTCTATAATTGTTTTCTGTTACTTTTTGAATATGCACATCTGTTAGCTTTTTATTCTGAAAAATCTAAAGTCCCATGCTCCTGAATGCACCATAGCTTTCTGACACTCAGGAATGCATCACACTGGTCTGTGAACACGGTGCTGCACGTTTGATCTTCTGCTTAAGACAAAGCTTTGCCGTTTCAAAACTCACGTCGGCTCTCACGGCTTATGTTGTGTGTGAATGACAAGAGACCAAAAAAAATTCCCCATGTCCATACTTCTTCCCATTTTGTCTGAAAATTTGACTTTCTCGTCAAGTTTTCCCTTTATTCCACTGCTAGTGGCCAGGGCTCTTGACTTTCTTCCTCGCTGTTGCAAAGCGGCCCATGCCCGCTATTGTTTGGGTACGGCCCCCTATCGGTCAAAAGTATAATTCCTTTTTTTTTTTTTTATCATTAGGCGCCCGCCTATGCATTGAAAATGCATGGCGGAGGCCTTATGCTATGCACCTAATAAGGGTTTCTTTATTAGGCGCCCGCCTATGCATTGAAAATGCATGGCGGAGGCCTAATGTTATGCACCTAATAAGGGTTTCTTTATTAGGCGCCTGCCATAGCATTTGCAATGAGGAGGCAGTGCTGTGCGAATGCATGGAGGCACCTATTACTATTCACCTCTAAACGGACTCTATATTTAGGCGCCTGCCTTCCATGCAAATGCATGGGCAGGGCCTATTACTATTCACCTCTAAAGGCGTCTCTTTATTAGGCGCCTGCCATAGCATTTGCAATGAGGAGGCAGGTGCCTCCGTCACGATTAATGCGGCCCGAACCTTAGTGTGCACCCCCACGATATAGGTACCAAAACGTGCGGCTCGGTCGGGAATAGTGTGCTACTACTTTTATTGTGGTTTCGAGTTACCATGGCAACAAAATTAGCGAAAAACCAACCCCCAAAATACCCATAATAATCAATGGAGTCGGGTAGAAAGAAAGCCTAAAAAAAGCCTCCAAATGACCATTTTCAACGCTGTACTGTGTCATCATGCTTTCACCTACGAACACCGTTTAACTTCCAGTTTGTAGATATATCTGTGACCTACTCAGAAGTGAAAATGGCATGTGGATATCTGTTATCGTCTCTTCACAGTTACTCCTCAAAGCTCATGTCCGACAATCAATGTAATCATCGTTTATAATCAAAGTCAATGACGGAATTCTTCAACTGCCAGAGTGGCCCACTCTAGCTTTTTTAAAAATTTCAAAACTCCGAACAACTTGAGCCCACTCGCTCAATTTTCACTCTACGTAGACAAATTATACATCAAAACGTAGGTATTTTTGTCAGGATTCGGGAAGCTATAAAATGCTATATTAAAAGGTGTAGCAATTAAGGTAAATATAATTAATTTAAGCTTAAAAGGTAAGGCAGGGGGTTAAAGGCAAGATATTTTGTGAGTATTTTTTATTTATTTAGCTCTTATGGTGTGTTCACATGGAAATCTTTTCTGTAAAAGGATTGTGAACCATCTGTTTGCGAGACCATCTTTTTAACCTGGGATGCTATAAAACGTTCCTTCTTATTTTTACCACTAAGTAATGGCCATTTTCTTTCCACTCATCCATAGAGCTCAGCTCTATGAAATGTACAGTTTATTGTGGTTTTATGGACAGATATATAATATATATATTAATCGCAATTTTTTTTTTTTTTTTTTTTTTTTTTGTCTGCACCATCAACACCAAGTCAAATTTCTTGTAAGTGCAAACCTATTTGGCAATAAACTTGATTCTGATTCTGATGCCTGACTAATTTATCAAAGTGCAGGAGGACCATCTAGTGGGCAAAAACATAACCTTTAAATTTAATAGCAATGTCTGTACTCAGTGAACTATAAGTAAATAAACATCCACAACAAAATCATAATACAGACCTTGTTACCTCATCAACCAGGTGCTAAAGAACTCTTGAAGCTTGTAACGATTAATTTGCAACACCTTGTTGTTATATGCCTTTTAAAATGAAAGCATTAGCTGTGTCATTGCTACAAAAGAAAAATATACACCTATGAACCAATTTTACAATAAAGAAAACATTAGTTTACACACTCCCCCAAATGTATGGTGGAAGGTGCTCTGGTTAAATGCGACTAAAATGTAACTTTTTGGCCACAGAGGAAAATACTGCCAGGTGCAAACCTAACCCATACTATTAACCAAAGAACACTGTCTCTACAGTGAAACATGGTGGTGGCAGCATAATACAGTGGGAATGTCTTTCATCAGCAGGGACTGGGACACTTGTCAAAGTTGATGGAAAGATTTATGGTGCTAAATAGAGAGATAGCCTTGAGCAGTTTTGCCTTGAGAAATGAGCTGAAAGCTCAGAGGCAAGATTTGGCGAGCTCATAGAGGCTTATCCGGGCACGTGCAGCTAAAATATACAGCGAAAAGGGGTTCTACTACATACTCACTTTTTTGAAAGCTATGGAAGCTAACGTTTTACTTTTTACTTTTTGATGTTTTCTAAACAATTTAAAAAATTATACATCTTTAAAGTTCTAGGCATGTTCTGTAAATGAAAATGCATAAACTATTCATATTTTGATTCCAGGCTGTGAGGCAACAACACATGAAAATGCCAGGGGAGGTGAATACTTTCCAGTGCAAGATACTGTCATTATAAATGATACTTAAAAAAAACAGAATGTTGTTCATTTAAATGTGGGGCTACAATTTTCTACATGTCATGATTATTCAGAGTATGCGTCAGTCAGGGAATGTAAAAGACTAGCTTTCATACTTTCCTTTGAGCAGAATGCTGAGGCGTTCATCCACAGAGGTCTTGTCCTCAGCAGCATATGCTTGGCCTTTCTTCAGAGTCTGAATGGTGCAGAACTGTCCTGTGAGCCTCTGAAACAAAGCCTGCTGCACATGGAGAGGCTCAAACATCCGCTTGTAGACTGACCGCAGCTCCCTGTCAATCTTAACCTGAAAGAGCGCAGCGACAACCTCAATTCATCGTTCTACTAAACTGAAATCACTTTAATGAATGATTAATGAAAAGAAAAAAGCTCTATTTGGTATTTTGCTCGTAAGAATCCCTTTGATAAGACACCAAATAGGTAAAAGGTGTGTGTGTGTGTGTGGGGGGGGATTTTGTCTTGCTTCCTATTATGAATGTTGGTCTCATTTTATTGACTGGATAGAGATCCATCAGTTAA
Source organism: Fundulus heteroclitus (assembly GCF_011125445.2). Taxonomy (NCBI): domain Eukaryota; kingdom Metazoa; phylum Chordata; class Actinopteri; order Cyprinodontiformes; family Fundulidae; genus Fundulus; species Fundulus heteroclitus. Next base: position 1,948,289 of record NW_023397044.1, on the reverse strand, counting down.
GCTGCCATCCCATTAGCATACAACTGGCCAAACTCTGGAGGAATGCTGCTCTCTAGTCTAGACGGTGATGGAAAAAACGTAAGAATGTGTTTCAATATCTGTATTGTTGCCCAACTGTAGTAAATACATAGAACCAGTCTGAACACAATATGGCCAAACAGAGTATAGGGTATGGTGATACAGAACTCACCGGTCTGCGCTTGTACAGAAGAAAGAATAAGTGCATGAAGTTGACCACCAAAAACACCACGTTCCAAACCATCACATCAAGATTGCAACGATACAAACTGGCCCAAGCAATGAAGAGACAGCATCCTGTCAAAATAAAATCACACAGTAAAGCTTGTTAAGAAATAAAAGATCAACCAATGAAACTTTAGAAATTATTGAAAGTTTTTCTTTTTCACGCAACTCGTCACAAGAAGAAAATTCTGTGTAGTTCATGTTAACACAGTGCAACAAAAATTATGCATGTGAAAACCAATAATAAATTGCATAATTAGTATTTGCATAGTGTGCTATATAAATAAATTTAACATTGGCATTTCACATAGTTATGCTACTTTTTAAAAACAGGGTTAATGTGTACTCTGACTTGTAAAAAAATACGGCCCAATAAATAAGTGGAATTTCTGCTTCAAACAAAAGTTTTGACACACAAAACAAGAGTTTTCTTTTTTTTCATGACTATGAAAATTGTAGATTCACACTGAAGGCATCAAAACTATGAATTAACACATTTGGAATTATATACTTACCAAAAAAGTGTGAAACAACTGAAAATATGTCTTATATTCTAGGTTCTTCAAAGTAGCCACCTTTTGCTTTGATTACTGCTTTGCACACTCCTGACATTCTCTTGATGAGCTTCAAGAGGTAGTCACCTTAAACGGTCTTCCAGCAGTCTTGAAGGAGGTCCCAGAGATGCTTAGCACTTGTTGGCCCTTTTGCCTTCACTCTGCGGTCCAGCTCACCCCAAACCATCTCAATTGGGTTCAGGTCCGGTAATTGTGGAGGCCAGGTCATCTGGCGCAGCACCATATCACTCTCCTTCTTGGTCAAATAGCCCTTACACAGCCTGGAGGTGTGTTTGAGGTCATTGTCCTGTTGAAAAATAAACGATGGTCCAACTAAACGCAAACCGGATGGAATAGCATGCCGCTGCAAGATGCTGTGGTAGTCATGCTGGTTCAGTATGCCTTCAATTTTGAATAAATCCCCAACAGTGTCACCAGCAAAGCACCCCCATACCATCACACCTTCTCCTCCATGCTTCACGGTGGGAACCAGGCATGTAGAGTCCTTCCGTTCACCTTTTCTGCGTCGCACAAAGACAAAGGTTCAGATGGTTGGAACCAAGGATCTAAAATTTGGACTCATCAGACCAAAGCACAGATTTCCACTGGTCTAATGTCCATTCCTTGTGTTGTTTAGCCCAAGCAAGTCTCTTCTGCTTGTTGCCTGTCCTTAGCAGTGGTTTCCTAGCAGCTACTTTACCATGAAGGCCTGATTCACACAGTCTCCTCTTAACAGTTGTTCTAGAGATGTGTCTGCTAGAACTCTGTGTGGCATTGACCTGGTCTCTAATCTGAGCTGCTGTTAACCTGCTGCTGTCAATTTTTCTTAAAGTAATGATGGTCACTCGTTTTTCTTTACTTAGCTGCTTTTTGCTTTTTTGTCTATTCAGTAGGACTATCAGCTGTGTATCCACCTGACTTCTGCACAACACAACTGATTGTCCCAACCCCATTTATAAGGCAAGAAATCCCACTTATTAAACCTGACAGGGGAGACCTGTGAAGTGAAGACCATTTCAGGTGACTACCTCTTGAAGCTCATCAAGAGAATGCCAAGAGTGTGCGAAGCAGTAATCAAAGCAAAAGGTGGCTACTTTGAAGAACCTAGAATATAAGACATATTTTCAGTTGTTTCACACTTTTTTGTTAAGTATATAATTCCACGTGTTAATTCATGGTTTTGATGCCTTCAGCGTGAATCTACAATTCTCATAGTCATGAAAATACAGAAAACTTTTTGAATCAGAAGGTGTGTCCAACCGTTTGGTCTGTACCATATATATATATATATATATATATATATATATATATATATATATATATATATATATATATATATTAGGGCTGGGCAAGTTAACGCGTTAATTTCGCGTTAATTCATTAGACTATTAACGGCGATATTTTCTTTAACGCGCGTTAACGCATGTTGGTCACATGCTTTTATTTTGTGAAGGTCTGTTGCTGCGGTGTAGGGGTTTGAATCAGAACAGTAGGTGGCGATAATGCGCCAATAACCTCGCTGTCAGCCCAGCCTCAGATTCAAAGAGGAAGAAAGGTGCTGGCCGGAAAAAAACACAGCTGACATGCGGAAGGCGGTGTTTCCCGCAGGTACCGCGAGCGAGCTTAGGCGAGGCGAGGCGGTGAGTTGGCGGCCGGAACAAGTTTTGTGCGGAGCGGAGCGGGGGGGTCTGCATCGACGCCGTCGGTGAAGTCGCTTCTCGTTTCAAAGTATCCATGTATTTTTGCCTGTTTTCCCCCTGCCATTCACTATATGCGCGCGAGAAAGCAACAACAAAAAACCGCGTGTCAACGTCAAATAAACGCAAGCATATCGAGTTAGCAAGCATTTCAGTTTAAAGTTCTTCCAGCATGGAATATGACAGAAACAAGTTAGTTGTAACCACTGCCAAGTTAAACTTTGGTATTGAACATAAAATGGTAATGCTGCTCCCTGCTGTTACCTCAGAAATTGCCTGTTTTTGGTAGATTTTTTCCCCATAAAGAGAATTCCCTGTCAGTGGCAATAAGCTTTAATTTATTATTATTGCTATTTTTTGTTTTACATGTTTAAGTTGAGCTTTACACTAAATATGTGTTACTGATAAGTGCTACAAATGTTACAACACTTTTGTTCATATGGCAGCAGAAGAACATTAAAATAAAAGTGCTCTTTACACTACTTTTGAATTCATTCTTGGAGTTTGTAAATACAATGCGATTAATCGCGATTAATCGCGATTAATCAGGGCGATTAATCGCGATTAAATATTTTAATCGTTGCCCAGCCCTAATATATATATATATATATATAACATGTATAATTTAATAATTATGTCTGAAAACAGATAAAGAAGTGAACCTTATTTAATCACCTTCTCCTTCCTATAGTCCTTAATAGAATCAATCTTCCTGATTTCTACTTTACCTATGGGTCCATACTTCTCAAAGTCCATTAAGTAAGTGTTGAGAATTAAAAATATATCTTAATTGGGGTTACTGAGTAAAGCAGAGTGGGGCCTGTCCCTTCCTGCTCCAGCGTAAGAGAACATAGAGTTTTATTGCCCTGAGGGGGGTGGTCAGAAGGAGAGGAGATCAGTCATCCTCCCTCTGAGCCATGCAGGAGGAGTTTAAAGTTGATAAAAGGAATGTCTTGGTAAAACTTACTTCAGACAGACAGACTTATCCACCGCGGTGAGAACAACATCTTGTAATGGTATGTACTCTGTCTCCATATTTAATTTCTATGAATTAAATATGTATTTAAACCGTTCTACCTCTGATCAATGATTCCTCATTTATTGTCAAATCTTAAACCGGGGTAAAAATGGGCCTTTAGTAGTGAAGCAGGATTAGGCCAATAATACATACAGCACAATTTGGTGCCGTGACCCGGATTTGACATTAAAGTGGAGGAACCTTTTGAAATTGGGCACAAAGAAGTAATCACTTACAGCAAAACAGGGTCGACCCGAAAAAAAGTAAGGAGATTTTGATTCTCCTATTGGCTAAAGATTAGATGTAGGCTAAATCAAGTGTTGCTGTAAGTGAGACGCTTTCTTCTCAAAATATCAGAGGTTGAACAGAGCAACTAGTGTGAGAGGTTTGAATGGAATTTATGTTGAAACCGAGAAAGCCAAGAAACTTAACTGTTGAGACTTTACAAAAATAAATAAAATAACATAAGAATAACAATTGAGAAACTTAAATGTTGAGATTGCAAAAAACTTATTTAAAATCAAATAAAAAAGATAAAATACAAAGAATAAAAAGAGTCTCGAGATTTGGTCACCTCTGCACCAGACTGACAAACTGGTGAATTTAGGACTAAGATGGAGTGCTTTCTTTGGGGAAGGGGACACCCTAATGCAGCACAGCGATAGGACGGCCAAGAATACGTAACATCTTTAAGTTGAGGCTAAGAGCAGCAAGACCTTAAGAGTGAGCTGTTATAGAAGGTAAGAGATTAACAAAAGGGGCCCCAGGAGAACATTTAAATTGTTCTCTAGCGACAGAACTGGGTTCTGAGCACAACGATCAGACGAGGAGATTTTAAAATAAGGAAACGTTTCGTCGACTACGGAAGGGACGAGGGTCTCTCTGTGATGCGCCAGGCTGTCTGTCTTAAATGTTGTTTTGTTACGTCCTGTCCAATGTTTTGTCTCGGTGAAAACTGGATCCATTGTGTGAGCAAACTGAAAGCGGAGTCCGCGGCTCCGATGTGAGTCTGTCTGTGTGTGTGTATTTCTGCTGCGGTGTGTGCGTGTCTTCAGGATGGTGTGAATTTCTCCACGTGCATGGACCCCAAGATTAGAGCAGTGACTGGGGGGCAGTTTAATTTTGTTAAGAAAAAGTAATAGGTAACAATATGGGTGTAAATAAAAACTAAAGGGGAATTTGGAAATCATTAGAAAAAAGGTTGATGCATTAATGATGTCTGTTAAAGTGCAGGAGAACTTTCAATGCAGTAAAGCATTTGAGGTATTGGCTGCAAACTGATTGGGTGAGTTGCATTGGAGAGAGACCACGGCCTGCATTTTGGTGAGTTTTGGAGAAAACTTTTTATTTTGAACTGTAGCCTAAAAGTTAGAAAGATGTTAGACGTTTGGTAAAGTTGTTGAACATTTTGGAGAACATTAAACATCTGTTTGAGGCATTATAAATTGGGAAAAAACAAAAAAGGGAAGATGCCTTATGTTAGGGTTGTGATGAATGGCCTCTTTGTCCTGGAGGGAAAACCAACACGGACACGGGGCTGCCTCAGTCCCCTTGTCTTTCTTGTCACACATCACATGAGGTCAGGAGGATTTAATCACGGTCTTGAGTTTACAACAAGGGGGTAAACACAGAAGGGAGCAAGTTTCATTGTGGGTGATGATCAAATCACCAGCTTCATGTGCAGTTAGATAAAGGGGACATTCCTTATCTGGGGAAATCATTTTATCTAAGGTTAAAAACAATGGTACCTTCCTGAAAGCAAACTCTTAAAACAAACCAAATGCCTGTAGCTTGATAAAATAAAATGATGACATTTATATTTTTCTAACACCTTCTGTTAGAGTGTAATTTTAACTAGCGTTATCTATTGCAAAATAGCATTTCAAAATGCCTAATGAATGTATATACTTTCAGACATTAAATATAATTTGCGATTAAAAAGTGATTAAAAGGTTTTCATTGTTTGATAGTCCTAGTTATAATATATAAATAAATAGATATAATCCGTCAGACTTCAATCTAGCTGATTAATAGAGAGTAGTAAACCCTATCAGCTTTTGCTAATTTGCAGGCCTGGGAAAAACACAGTATGCAGAACTAAACAGAGTTAAAAGTTGAGGTTACACTGTATCTTAATAGTGTGGGCAAACGGATATTGCGGCTGATTTGACAGATTTTGTTAACCCTGCATTTAGTCATGAGTCAGTTTTGAAGTTATCCTCAAATGAAGCAGCTAAAATTGAGGAATCTATGACCAATGTTAATGGCTTGCATTGTTTATTATAGATACTGATATTGCAGAACGGCAGAAACTAGTGGATACAGAAAATATTACGGGATCATCACAGGACGGTCCCCAAATTATTCATTATATGTAATCACATTTTCATAGTCCCACAAACTGCAGATGTCCTTGTCACACAGTAATTTAAGAACAGAGGAATCTTCTACTTGTTCATTTGGTAATGTGCAAATTCTGGTGAATAAACTTTTCAACATCAGTTGCTGGTGATTGTTCGTGGCCGGCAGAATTTGACTTAAAAATGTACTAAACAAAGGCACATAACTGATTTTAGAGCTGTTTTAAAATGTACCTTTGGTGTTTTTTTTATACTTTCTTCCTTGATAGACGTAGTTATACAGCATTTTCTTTATACACTTTAGCAGAAGGTTCCTGAGTTTGACTGGGACTCTTGATATCTTCTGAAAAAATCGGTAGGATGGATCTAACACACAGGTGTGGATCCTAAATAAATCAGTCCAATTTAGGGGAATTATTTAGAGTAATAGTGTTACAACAATAAAAAACAATGTGCCCTCTTCAATATCTCAGCTGATGATTTTAAATCTTGATACGCTCGCTGAGACAATATTTGATACACCATTTGCCTGTGACTCAAAGGAAGGGTGATACACAATGCTTGAGTTTGTTAATTACTAAAAGTTGGTAACATTACAGTTATTGGAAAACAACATAGGAAGGAGTGAGAGTAAGCAGCTGATTCCATCGAGAACTGTCTCTATTTTAATTTAAGGTGGGGGAGTTCCCTTTCCCCCTGTTTTTCTTTTTCTATCTTAATTTTGTTATAGGTCTGTTCGTTCTGGAGTATGGACACGGATGACATGAGACGCAGATCGGTGCCGATTTGGGGTTGGAAGAATGAAACTGAGCATTTACAGCCGATATGTGTGTCGAGGGGCACCCATCACATCTGAGACAGTTGCTTACGCTGGACACTGGACCAGGGACTGTTTCACATCACTAAATCCTGGCAAGAAGTCCCAATACCACTTCACCTTCAAGAAGGTCAGTGCCCCAGAAAGGGGATAACGCTCCCAAGAACAATGTTTCCTCACCTTGGAACAATGGCCAACGCCTATGAACAGCACAGATCCTAAGCTGTCAAGGGAAAATGACTGTCTGCATACACTGGAGTTGCATGCCTCATCCAGTTTCTGAGTCGTGGACCAGAACTTTGTCACTGAGGTGCGTCGACAGCGAATCACTGCAACACGTGGGGGACGAAATGTGGAGTTCCACACATGGAAGCTGTGAGTGCGACGTCTAAGCTCCAATCTCTTTTCTGCCTGATCTGCTGAAAATGTCAGTCCAGTCCATCTCAAGGACCACAGACTGATAACAGACTTTTTTGTTAAGGTAATTCATACTGTTATTTCTACCAATATACTTCTGACCAAATTTAATGGAATGTGATTTCTAATATTTTTTCTGTGTCTCCAACTCTTGAGCTTCTAGGCAAATGGATTGGTGCAGGTAATAACTTCTAAACGCAGCTGATTGAGCATATCCCAGCGAACAGGTTTGCGATTTTGAAAATATAGTGATGTCTATTTACTTTTCTGTTATATAACTGATAGGTCAGTTGCCTGCTACAACGTACCAGAATTTCACCAGAATTTGCCGTTACCAGGTGTTTTATTCAGGCAAAACCCAATATTTTATCAGTATGTAAGTACCTTGGAACGTTCAGCATTTTCATACCATCAACTTGTTTTGAGCACATTAGTTTACAATCATTATTTCAATGGGTACACTGATCTTACACAACTTTTGGAGGGCTTCTTGCAGATCTGTGGGATTATGAAATTGCATTATGTTTTGATCTGAATCCAGGATGTAGGGCAGTGTTTTTCATACTTCAATTCAGATAATTATGTGCAGTTAATTGATTCCCTGTAATGGATAATACCATTCTTTGTTAATGTTTTGTAACAAAATTAATTTTGTTCCAAGCAGAGGGATATGACATAAACATTTATATGATAACACTGTATCGTAAAGTTATATAGATCTTAAACTTTATATCAACCCTTGGCACAAGTAATTTGAATGAAGGATTCTTGTGCAGGACACCACAGAGGTATGTAACTGCATTGTAAATCAGATAACGGTTGTTTAAACAAAAAGAAACCCCCCAGAAAAGACCTTACCCATGGCTTTCTGGAATGTTTGTTAAGTGACTCCCAAAACAGACCGGAACCGTTTAATAATTTAATGGGCGGAGTGTCAGACAACAAGTATCTGCTACAGACAGATTCTATGAGGGGGGGTTCTTGGAAAGGCTTAAACAGTTTAAGCAGGACAATAAAGTGAATGTTAAATTAAATAGAAAAACTATAGGAACTAGGAAAAACTGGATAAAACTGAGATAAACAGAGGGTAACTTGATTTATAACTAAATTAATTCTATTAAAGACCCTGTTAAAATAGGATTCAAAATGTGGTGACGTGCTGAAAGGTTTTGTGTGGAGTGGTGTGATGGATGGTAATCTTTAATTTTTAATCCAGAGAACATTCTGACATTCTTACAGGATAACAGTGTTATGGAAATCTAATCACTTATATATAATAGTGTAGCTTAAAGTAATATAGATGTTAACTTTAACCCAGTGACCTAAACAGATGAGGATGTATGTAGAACAAAGGTTGGTTTCACACTTCAGTGGGCATGTGTCAAACACAGGATGCACCAAGGAAGTATGACAGTCTTGTGAGCAGATAACTCTTTTAAAAAGTGCATGTCACAAGGTTTTACGATTGTTCCAGTTAACCCCAGGAACCGAGCTAAGAGAAGAGATTAAATTTAACGGTCAAAGGTTAGGCAGCAGACTTACTGTCTCAAGGAAACTTAGACAAAAGGTTGGTCCAACACGAACGGGCCCCACATGCGTCTCGTTACTATACTTTGATTTCACAACTGCATTAACTAATTTTTGATTTTACAGACAGGGGAATCATCACCAGAGATTAACGTATTTGTGTGGTCGTTGCATTTTCTTACAGGACAGCGTAAGGACGGGGAAAGTGAAATTGCGATAAAATGTCTCATTTACTATTACATTTCTCATAGGCTGGAGAGGGAACAATGGAAGATGTGAAGTGTGTTTCTTGTGGTAGTGTGTGCAGTTAATTTCATTACAGGATATGTTTCCATATGACTGAAAGGAGCTTTTCGGGACCGAAGTCAACCTCCGGAATTACAGGTAGCACACGACATTTGATATCTAAACGGTTGTCGTGTAAGTTTCAGGAGACATAAAATTAGGAGAAATGTGAAGGGAGTCCACCAACCCCCAACCTCGAAGAATGCGCGCTAAAGTCATCAACAGACAGATGTGGTGGGCCAGAGGTCAGGGGCCCATCTGATTCCAGAGCCGTGTGTACCAGCCAAACAGAGGGTTTAAGGGAACAATACCAGGCCAACATTCGGGTCAGACTGGCTGACTGGAAGGGTTTTCAACTGCCACCCACCCGTGCCATCCGGCAGCGGGGCAGCTCGAGGCGCCGATAGCCACCCACGGAGGGGCAGCTGGAAGTTTATTTTGTTTTCGTTTTTTATTTTTAATAAAGATTAACATACAGATGTGTGGAGACCGCGGTTGGAACACTGACTCTTTAAACCATCTTCCTTAAAAGGCGAGAAGAAGACATCTCCGAGACGCAAGACATCATGACCACAATTGAATGCATTTTGTAAAAAAAAAAGAAAAGTTTGTAATCACTGCATATGTCTTATAAGTTCTATATTCATAAGGTGTTCAATATTAGTATTGTTAGTCTCTTGGTTCTGCATTGCATGATAATCTTTTTATTCTGTGGTTTGATCTGAGTGTAGTGCTTTCATGGGTTATCTTTATTTCTTATTTCTTTATTACTTGTCTTTAAGAAGACATTTTGTTAATCTAGGTTAGGACTCTTAAAGTCATATTTAGATCATATAATAGTCTCTGGTAGTTGTACATTTATCTCAGCCTTGCACCTCTCGGATAAAGGTGCTTACTTTTCTTAATTCTAGTAGGTTAGAGATTCAGATAGGGTTAGTAGCTTTTTGACTTATACTTGGGTTATTTTACATTTAAGAGGAACATTTGAACTTCATTTGATTTCATAAGTCGCCAACAGAGGGGACAGTGGGTTACAATATTACATCTTACTATTTACATTTTGTTTAAGGGTTTCAAGACATAGACTTAGTTTAACCTAGTTATTGGTTTGATCTATGAGAGATCAAAACAGAGGGGTTGTTGAGAATTAAAAATATATCTTAGTTGGGGTTACTGAGTAAAGCAGAGTGGGGCCTGTCCCTTCCTGCTCCAGCGTAAGATAAACATAGAGTTTTATTGCCCTGAGGGGGGTGGTCAGAAGGAGAGGAGATCAGTCATCCTCCCTCTGAGCCATGCAGGAGGAGTTTAAAGTTGATAAAAGGAATGTCTTGGTAAAACTTACTTCAGACAGACAGACTTATCCACCGCGGTGAGAACAACATCTTGTAATGGTATGTACTCTGTCTCCATATTTAATTTCTATGAATTAAATATGTATTTAAACCGTTCTACCTCTGATCAATGATTCCTCATTTATTGTCAAATCTTAAACCGGGGTAAAAATGGGCCTTTAGTAGTGAAGCAGGATTAGGCCAATAATACATACATCACATAAGCAAATAAATAAATGTACTGTACATATAAACATACATAGACACATTCACATGTACCTATGCACATCTACATTCAGACACTTGTTGCCCATAGCCCACACAACCACAAAAGTATACAACCATGTGCAGGCCAGCTCACAGCTTTGCTAGGGTCCGACAACGCAGTCTTTTTGGACCCCAAACACACACACACACCAAACAAAAAGTCAACTTAACTGTATACTTCATGCCCTGTAAATCTCTGTATTTTATATTTTCAACCCATCTATTGAATTTAGCGCACTAGTTGATCTTTTCTTCATAAGAGAACAGCAAGCACTGCAGCCAAAATATGGCCTTTTTTGACTTGCTGTATATTAGCCAGTCCCTAACAATTTTTCCCTTCCATTGCATGAGGTAGAATATGTTAGATACTTTGGGAATTCTTTGCCCTCTGAATCTCTGAGAAAAGCTTCCTTTTTTCCATTAAATGCACAACAATTACTGATTCATTCGATCAGAATCAGTAATTTTTGTTGGCCATAACACGGGATCAGTAAAATTAACAGTGTGATCCATTTCTGAGCCACTATGCTCAGACCATACAATTGGGCAGTAAGCCTCTCCACCTCCACTGTCTCTGTTATCACTAGAGATGGCTCTTTCTGTCTCCTCCTCAAACACACGCTGCCCCCCCCCCCCACCCCAGCTCCCCGCTAGAGGTGTGTGATACCGGGAATTTTAAATCGATCCGATCCGAAGTGAATACAGGGTGAGTATCGGCGCTATCGATACTGATACTTTTGACATATAAGCTTGATGTACCATGAAACTGTTGACCTTTGTGTCATGTTTGCCTTGAGATGTCGGGCCCACATGCAGAAACACACTCGGTAACGACAGGTAAGTTTAAAAGGTTTATTGTTTACACAGGCGAGAATGCTAGGCGGCGAAGCTAATCTGCGGGCTGGAAGATGCTCGGGCAGGAACTCGGGCGGCGGGGACCAGGTCGATCTGGAGGTAAGGGAAGAACATTAATTCTGGGAAGGGAAAGCCCTAAGGAAAGTATTCAGGGGAACGTAAGCTTACCACGAGGTGCAAGAAACCCGACCGGGGAGGACGGCAGTGTGGACTCAGCTGAATGTTGGTCGTAGGTGTCCGGGCGGCTGAGAGCGGGGCGAAAGGTCCGAGCAGCACCGGAGGATTCAGGACAGCGGATGGAACCTGGCAGTCGTCGGGAGTGCGTCTCGTCCGAGAAGCAAAGCTCCACTCAAGATGAACGGGGAAATCCCAAGAGGCGACACGAGGAGGACTGAGGAGCTCGAAGGAGGACGAAGGAGCACGAGGAGGTACCTGGGAGACACAAAGGGTGGCGGTTAGCGAGGGAGCAAAGTCTTAATGGCGTGAGGTCGAGGCTGGTAGGCATACCACAACGGTAACACTCAGGCATCCACCCGCTGTCCGAGTGCAGATCTTATAGTGCAGCTCCGGTGCTGCTGACGAGCTGCAGGTGCGCCTACTCCGCCCACCAGCCAACCGCGAACACCTGTGGACGAAGCAAAGATGGCAACAGGCTGCATGGCCCTGCCAGCTGAGTCCTGACACTTTGGGCTTTTGTGATTTTTATTTTTATTATTACAATGAAATAATAATAATAATAATAATAATAATAATAATAATAATAATAATGTTCAGTGTATTTTTCCTAATCCACCTCTTATATCTTTCAATCCTTATGTAATTTTGTCTGTGTTGTGTGCACCTGCCTGTTGCTTAAATCCCTCTAATTTTCCCAGTCGTGGGATAAATAAAGGATTAGCTAATTTATCTTATCTTAAATAACACTTTAAATAGGATATATGTACTGGGTTCTTTCAAGGTCTTAATTACATTTTCAAAGTGGGCTCCAGTAACATATGATAGATAATATCTACTTTGAAAGTTAACATGAACTGCTGCTGAAGGTGGCCACTCTTATCTACCTGGATGTTCTCTGGTGCAACAAGGGGACATTCTCGGTTCTGAACATTTCTTTGTTCTGCTCTTCGTTTTTATGCAAGATCAATAACAATCAGCGTCAACTCATTTTTAGATGGATAGGTGAAGCCAAATCCATCTGGCAAAAAGATTAATGAACATATCAGCTATTTCAATAACTCACACCATCCCAACATTAATTGCATATGTTGATAGCCAATCAATGCTTTAGTTGATTAAGGTTAAACATAAGAATAACTTATGTCTTAACCTTACCTGATTAAACTGTATTTTTATAGCCTACATCATCTTGATTTGCTGTCACGTCCTTCTCATGCCTGTCGGGTTGCACCAAGAATGAGTGTAGTGTGAGAATACAGCATAATTCTACATCAAGTAACACTCATATCACTCATGCATGACTTTTTCCAGCAATTCTCTGCTGCTAACTCACTATTTTCAGCAGAAACAGCATTGTTTCCTTTTGTTAATCATGGTGAAATATTCTCCAAATGCCTTCATTAAAGATTTCTTATTCCACTTGTGGGAAATGCGCACTTTGAGACTTCTTATGTCCTGCCATTGCCATGGTGAATCACATTATCTGCATTCCATTGATCAGGGCTTCTTTCATGCTCGGGCTTGCGCTTAACTCAGGGTTGATAGAATGCTGAGTTTAATTACCTGATTGATATCACCTGTTCTGAAAAAAAAAAAACCCGCTGATTATGACAGAGTGAGAGAGAACGTCACAGAGTAGCTGCTATCTATTCAAGGTAGATTGGCCATTCTTTCTGAAACAGGGCCCTGGGGACTAGACATCATGCTGCCCAAAAAGCAGGAATCAGGGCATCAAAAGAAGAAAGGCAGCTGTTGACTGCTTTCTGTCCCAAAGTTGAACTGAGTTTGCTTGTTATGCAAAGTCCAGTTAAAGTTAACGTAGTCCCTCCAGACAGCTGCTGCTGATGAAGTCTTTTTTAGCTAGTTGCCAACCAGGCAGCTTGCGGCTGTAAGTATAAAGACAATTATGGGCCAGCTAATGTTAGTTGTGAACTTTAACCAGTTTTATAAACAATCAGTGGTGCAGCAGCTGGAGCAGCAGTGGCCTGTCCTGGGGTCCGTTCTTCGTACGTCGCTATCTCAGTTAGCTGGATTTGATTTTTTGTAGGGCTCCTTGAGTCACAGCCCCACAAGTGTAAAAGAAGAGAAATTATACGTTCTGTTGGTGGAAATGCACTGTTAAATGAGAGTCAGTTTTTCTCCCATTTTTGGGAGTAAAACTGTGTACGATCTTTGGCCATGCTGAACAGCCAATAGCAGCGTTGCTGATCATTGTTTTACTATCGCCACATTTCCCCTTTTAAAGCGACCCATTAACACGCAGTTATCTCAGATAACGCAATCTAGCCATACTAATCGTAAACAACAGGTGTGTTCGAAGAACCCAATTAGTCGGATCATGATTAGCCAGATGAAATCATCCTGGATGTCTCATTTGATCTTGGATGTTTTAAGCAACGTACGAAGAACGGACCCCTGGCGGCACTTTTAAAGATGCGCTAAGACAAGGTGAGATGGTTGTTCAAGTATTCAAGAGCAAGAGCACCAAACCAAATGCTCAGATTGGCCAAATGCATCACTTCAGCTGGTGAATGAAAGAACCACTCATCAATATAATCTGATCTCATTGTAGCTTAAAACCTTATTCATGTTTTTGTTTTGTTTTAGATAAATACCCTTTTTATTTTTTGCACACATGCCTCATGTACTGGCATAAATAGAGGCCCACTGACATTGAGAGTGTACAGGGCCCAGAGTTTGGTGCTATGCCCCTGCATGGCAACATACGAGTTGGAGATCTGTTTTTGCACACATGCCTCATGTACTGGCATAAATAGAGGCCCACTGACATTGAGAGTGTACAGGGCCCAGAGTTTGGTGCTATGCCCCTGCATGGCAACATACGAGTTGGAGATCTGTCTTGCAAAGGGGGTGCAAAACAGTAGACACGCAAGAAACGGCACTTGCTGTGGGTGAGAGAAACAGGTGGCGGGAAGTTCTCACTTGATTGGTGGCAGTAATTCAGTCCTGAGCTGAAAGAAACAGGGCTTTAAGGGGCTTTGCAGGCACTTTAAACAAGTCAAACAATGGTCATTTGTCAAAGAGGTGGAGCTCTTGGCCAAGTTTGATCCCATAAGGAAGCAGCATTTTCAGAGAGTGGAAAGTGGAACTGGCAATCACACACATTACCTAGGCAAAATGTCCAAAACAAAGTAATCCACTGTATCAGTGCATAATTTGTCATCTCTTATTGTCAAAAGGAAGGAGCTAATGTCCCCTTCGACCACTGCATAGTGGAACATTCATGAATGCACTGCATGTTCTATGCAGCACTCACACTTTTAATTTGGTGATAGCTGATGCTGCTAAGAGCTCACCTGATGCCATTAGCTAGTTTGGATATTTAACAAAAGTATTCAAACTTTTCTCAGCCTCCATCCATTGATGGGAAATCCTCTTGAAATGTGATAAAATCACTCTCAAATTGTGGTCAGAGATCAGATGAGAAAGAATACAACACATTCAAGCAGTGAGGTACCAGACTGCAAGTCAGAGAGGATCTTCTGGAAGTCACGGAAACTACTGCAGATCCTGTGGTAAGAGTGAGGCCCAGTCTTTGGCTGAAGAGGGGTGTGAAGAGATGAATGTAGAGGCGGTTCGCAAACAAAAATGTCTGAGAGCCACTCAAAGTCACTTTGGGTATAAGTTACCAAATGAGCCTATTAAATATGCACTTAAAAGAATGGAAAACATTTTTTACATGGTAGAGGATACAGCCTTCCCCTCACTTAATGAAAGATTTCAGAACCTGGGAGAGGTGAATGACACATTTGGAGTGTTCCTCAACCTCCCCACCATGCCCAAAGAAGAACTGCCGGAGTACTGCTCTCACCTAGGAAAGACAGCAAGATATTGATGGCAGGGAACTTGCTCAGGAAATTTAAGTTTTTCCACATTTACCATAAAACACAATCAAACTCTTGACCCTCTTATGACAGGAAACGTACAGAAAGGTACCCAAATATGTGTGTAGCTCTGAGAATCTCTGCCTATCAGTTTAAGCTTTGAGAAGTTCCACGCTAAATTTTGTCCAGAGCGTCCAAACAGCTAGGGCCCTGCCCATAATGATTTGTAGTCTAATAGCGGTTGTAAACTTAAACCCTGTTTCAGGAATCTTAACATGCTGTAAAATATTTTTCTTCCATCTTTTTCAGATTACTTCCTTAGTACGATCTTCTCATACAGGGCTTTAAACATGATATTAAACACATGTATAAGCAATGTGAGACCTGATGTGGTCAAACAAGTCTTTGCTAATCTAAATCAGTTGAATTCACCAGGCACAGGTGGACCTTACTATATCTCAAAACTTCTAGGCTGAAGTAAAGAACATCACAGCTCTACTGTCATGAATATTGGTGTGGACTGGAATATTTTGACCTTTTTTAAGCATGTTATGAAACTTCTCCAGAGTGGGGGTTTTAGGTTTTGTTCTTGATTTTGTTTAGTCATTAATGAGCAAAACGGGTGGGATAGCGTGATGCTTATAAAACTGTCATTGTACAGGTATCCACATTAAAAGCAACAGGAAATCTATGAGACAAACAGATGGACAACTGAATATACACTCAACCCTGAATCACACTTCCAGCCACGTTAGATTAGATTAGGTGATGTTGTGTCATCAAGTGCCAGTCTTTTCCAACAGAATCTGCAACTTTACTGAAGTATAATGGCAACAGTAACTGCTTCAGACCTGGTATGTAAATGTCATTTTCAGTTTAGAATCTTGAATAAATCTTCTGAAACCATAGTTCTGTCACAATGATCTTTGCAAAATAAATAAGAGATATTAAAACCCCATTTCCCACAGTTCCTGCTGCTTCCTGTCTCCACTCCATCCAGTAAAAAGATAAACAAACTGGAAAAGCTTTTTTCCATTCCCCCATCCAGTCCTGTGTGTAGCTGACACAGTCAGAGCCTTTTAAGGCCTCAGCTCTAGTGATGAGATATCTTTTGTGACGACAAAAAAACTAACAAAAAAAAACTGTCCAACAGAACATAAAAATGTAAACCTCAGCATGATTTTGCTAATATTGTCTATATTGTCACACAGTCCACTTTGAATTGAAGGATACAATTGTGATAAGTGTAGCCAGTGGCGGCTGGCCCATAGGGGGCGCTCGGGTGCTGCCCTCCCTAGATGTGGAGGGGAAAAGTCAAAATATATATAGATTTTAAAAGTATTATTAATGTAAGTTTTTACTTAATAGTACATGGCTACATGTAATAAGAATTATTAAAACACTTCTACTAAATGACTATCAATTGACTCTCATTTAACAGTGCATTTCCACCAACAGAACGTATAATTTCTCTTCTTTTACACTTGTGGGGCTGTGACTCAAGGAGCCCTACAAGTGTAGCGAAATAACCAATCGTATACTGTTGCTAGGGAAGATTTATAAGTATTTGGCCAATCAGCATCGCCAAAATGAATGGGTTTGGGGCTCCTGGAATTGTAGCCCTAGCTGCACAGTGATAGGTACACTTCACGCGTGACGTCATGCGCTACATCCGGGTCACGGTGGTCGGCAAAAACATTACTGTTTTCGCTTACCAGTGTGACAAAACGGGTGTATTAGAGCATACTTTTAGTTTATTTTTGGAATCTAAACAATGCCTACGACTTGTTGTGCTCCCGGTTGCACACAGAGGCATTTTAAATCAACGGATGTACGTTTCTTTCGTTTACCGAAGGACGAAAAAAGAAGAAAGAAATGAATAATTTCAATAAAAAGGAGGCAGGCAGACAATCCCAATCGACTGTTGGAGCCATCATATCACGACAGAATTTGCAGTCTACACTTCATCTCCGGTAAATACAACTTAATTTTGCACTAGTCATTGTTCTACTTAAATCATTATATAAATAAAAAATTAGGATGTATATTTAAGTCAAGACGTAAACGTTTGTTTCATAATACACGTACATGTACAATGTATGCAAACCCTCTGGCATGAGTCTGTGAAAAGGATTAATAAGACAAAACCACCAAAATAATCCTTTGTGAACAATGTTTTTTTATTAATTAAATGCTTATTGTGGAATCGTAGTAATTTTCCGACTTTTAATTTAAATGCATGTACTGGGTTAGGCAGGGATATCTATTGGCCAGCCCCACCAAGATTTTTTTTTCACCAGCCGCCACTGAGTGTAGCTCTTTCCTGTCTTTGATGAACATTATTATTAGTGAAATGTGTTCAGGTAGGGGAGGAGTAAGGGCTGACCTGTCAACAGGAAGAGGCGCAGCAGGATCATGTGAAGCCCCAGAGTAGTGGGAATGACCAAGCCCAGCAACAAGGACAGATTCCCCAGATGGAAAAGCATGTGGTGGGCTTGTTCCCACTCCTGGCAGGAGGTGGCATTGGGCTCCACAGCTGGAACCCCTGGAGTAGATGTTAATGTGGACAACATGGTAAAGAAGGCAGTTGGGTCAGGTGAAGCAGACATCCTGATGGTGTTCCAGCCAGAGGACCAGGGTAGGGCTGCAGAAAATGATGAGAGCAAGAGGTTGTACTCCATGAAAATAAGGTGGATAATATTTTTTTCCTTTCTCTATTGTTGCTGATGCCAGAGACTCCCTGTTTCTTTAATTAGCAAAACATAATGAACTTCTTCTCCATAGCCTCCAGCACTTTGAATCATCTTGTTACTGAAAAGTGCTGTATAATAAACTTGTCTTGCCCGTTTGAACCTTTCCTAATCGTTACCATTAATTTACATTTTAGGCAAAGATGTAGATTTTACACAGTTGGCAAATCTCAAATTTGAACATAAAAACTAAACAGGTGTTCATGCAGCCAACACAGAGTAGCAGATATGGGATAGAAGAGTCTGAAGCAAACACGTTTTACTGTTTACTGTTATTTTCAGTACTTAATAAGCATAATAATTTTTGATTATTTTTGCAGCTGACCCAAATCATCCTATCAGAGCTCCCAGAGACCGTGAAGTAATTTGGCTGAACGGGAACAGCTGCGGTCTTTCCCCCTCCATGCTGCTGTTCCCAGCGCTGCAGAGGCTCCCATGTAAAAATAGAATCGGAAACTGCGCTGACACAAGAATTCCTCCCAGCTTTGACTTTCTAAATGCTTCACTTAGGACGTTTAAGGGAAATATGAAGTTGCTTACCGAGTATGTTCAGGCGGATAAAGTCTGCAGGGCGAAGAAAAATGACTGCTTGCTGCTGCAGACGGACCAGAGCGCTTCTGAACGCCGCAGCCCGGACCTTTTCTCGGGGGTCTGCATAATGTGCATCTCACATTCCACAGAGCTGACAGGGCAGACTAAATTAGGCTGGCAAGCGCGAGCAATACCGGAAAGCTCCAACAGGGGGCGTCGTATAACAGGTGACCTGAACAGTGCTGATGTTTCACCACTTTAGGATTTTTAAACATTCGTTTTATTTTATAGCATTAAATAAAATCTCACGTTTTTTTTTTTCCACTGCTCAATATTCTTTTTTTGTAAAACGTATCTAAAAAATACACAACAGTTGCTCCTGCTGGTGATGCATTGTTTTCAGGATTTTCCATTTCTGGCATTAAAGTTTTCCCAATTGAGGGACTCTTCTTAGACAACAATTTAAAATATTTTCTTCATTTTAAAGAGTCCATGTATCAAAGACTGGTTCAAGACACTACACTAGGTAGTAGTTGCCTAGTGGTTGAGCAGCACCCCTGTGTTCTGTGAAGGCTGCAAATACCCGGGTTGAACTCTGCAGAGTGCCACTATCCCTGAGCAAGACTTTTAGACCAAGATTGTAATGACAAAGATTTTTTTCTCCTTCTTCAATGATCTACAAGTCCATAATTGATGTCTGTACACACGTATTTATTATTTATGACCCGTCTACATAAGTAGCCATATGAAGAAGTGACTGTGAGAATAAAACAAAAATATTTAACTCCCAGAGCATTCTTTAATCTTTGTCCAAAAGAACAGGAAACATGAATATTTCACATTATCATGAGAGCACAACATTTCCAAACAAATAGCACATCTCTGTATACACATCAGCACACTGAAATAATTTGAATGTACTTATCACAATCGTATGTTGCAAGCAACTGTTTTAAATCAATTTCTCCAACAGTGCTATTATCTCCATCTATGTTCCTATTTGTCCAGTGATGTTTGCCTCTAGGTTCAGCATACAGCAAGTTTAAACACCATATGAAATGCAACAATATTAGAGGCAGTTTCCAGAGGATTGGACAATCACCCAAAAACAGTGAGTGAACAGCCTCAGAGAAGATGTTCAGTTTGAGTTGGATAGTCAGGTTGTCGTATTGTGCATCTGGACAATGTGGAGTGAATTCTTGGTAACACAATGAGGCCGTCAGATCCACTCTGACATCTGTACATGGTAGGTTTTAACAGGATGTGGGCCCCTGGGCACAGACTAGTTGCAGTGCCAGAGTTCCTTGTACTCATGGAAATTTAAACAGCACTTAAAAAATGAATTTATTTATTCAACCAGTTTGTGGCTGCAAATTACAATTACATCTAAATCTGACAATTCATAACTTAATGCTCAACTCTTTTTGTTAGTGAGCATACTACTTTTGTTCGGACATGCAGACATTTTGATTAATATGCCCAGTAATGAATGAACTGCTCAGTTAAAATCATCATCTAATTTACTGTTAATAATTAAATTGATTATGAAAAATTGAGTAGAGGATAAAGGACTGAAATAAAACTGAGAAGCTGTTTATGTTCTGCATTGTATATTTGAAGGGACATATTCTTACCCTAGTTGCATACAAAATATTCCATTGATTTTCTTTTACAGATTTAGAATAAATATTTAGCTTTGTGTCCTCTGGGGATGAAAAAACATTAAACCTTTGACTGTTTAGTGAATTCTAGTTGGGTTACTGTGTAAGGAACTCCAGAATGTGCTGTAATTAATCCTTGGCATGTCTGTGGCTGTAGACCTGCCTGATAAACAGCACCCAGGCTTCAGCTTCACTTATAGAGGGATTGACTTGGTTTTCTTTGGGATTCGTATCTTACACCTGAGGAGTACTTGTGAGTAAAGATTGGCTAATCACTTCAACATTATCCCAAGCACGGAGAGGTTTTAGCTCCAACAACTTTTTTAAATGCAGAAAGTAAGCTCTATACGTGGAGGCCTGACACTGAAAGTATGTGTGTATGATCAGGCAGTCCTTTCCCCTGGCACGGGAACTTCCAGGGGGTCATGTGCTCTTTCTAATTCTGGACCTGGCATGTGGCAGTAACTTGGTAAGCGAAGATCATAGCGGTGACCTGCCTTATCAAAAGCCTTGTCACTAAGTGAGTACACTTTTTCAGCTATGTCATTGCGCACAAGCAGGGCAAAGATCCTGGCTATGAAGCGGTGCTTCGCAAAAAGCAGGTACAATTTCTTCCTCCTCCAAGCTACGTATCGGCACTGATGATCAGCATGCAGAGTCACCTGAGGAGAAAAAAAACAGAACAAGTTGTGATTTACTGTTTAACACTGCAAACTCATACAGTATAAATGTTAAGAGTTATCTGAAGTATATATAAATAGTCAATATTTATATAATTTATCTGCGATGGACAGGCGACCTGTTCAGGATGAACCCCACCTCTCGCTCATTGACAGCTGGAGATAGGCACCAGCGCCCCTCGCGACCCCAACAGGGATAAGCATGACAGAAAATGGATGGATATATCATTTATGAGAAGTTCACCATGCTCAACAAGTCATTGGTGTCAAAGTCATTTTGGTCTAGGGGCTGCATTCAGCTTAATCTGATCTTAAGGGGGCCACACATATAAACTCATTGCAAGATTAAATAGAACTAATAAAAGTGGACTTGTTGATTTTTATATTAAACAAATTTCCATTTTACAAAACATATTATGAATAACCTCAGAGTTTAAGAAAAGTATTTGCAATTTCAACAATATTTTTACTCAGTTAAACATTTATTTAAGTGCATTATGCATAGGAACTGGTCACAGTGATTGTAAGATGTTGAAAAACATTTATTCACAGTTTTTGGGACTTAAAAACACTGTCCTGCATGACAAAATACATCAAACAGATAAAAAAATTAAGAATTATTATTATTTGAAATCAATGTTAAACATCTGAAGCTCAGTGCTGCTGTTAGTTCCAATTGTAATGCCTATTAAAGCTTGGCACCTGACTACAGCCATATGTGGTAAGAGGCATTCAGAAGTTCGGCTGAGGAGCCTGTGTGTGAATAAAAGAAAAGTACTTATTGTATTCAAACTTATATTTTTACATACATTTAGGGAGGTATTCAATAATAGTATTAATATTTTCCTATGAATATAAACATTAAATATCCTATTTAAGTCTGTCTTTTTGTTTGCAGGATGATTAATGGTCCATCAATCAATGATCCAGTTTTTTTTTGTCTATGATCCACGACAATTGGTCCAGGAAAATGAAATAGCCCGGTTCAATTAAATCCTACCGCACAGCTGCAGTCATCAGGTAGCTCGCATGGGTCGGAATAGGGGGTGGAAAATAAACCCTGACCTAAACAAGGTCATAAATAAAAACAAAAATTAGCACTTAAACAGGGTTAAACTGCCATCCATCCAGAATTCCATAGGCCATTGACAAATTTAATGAAAAGTAACTTAAAATTATCCTTAAAAGACAACATTTAGAAATATCAAAGGGCTTATTTAATGCGTTGAGAACATCTCCTATATTCGGCCACAAAATCAACAAAAAAAGAATGATATTTTATGCTATAAGACCATTTTTAAGATGCCAATACATAGATTTTAAGCGGACGTGTAGCCAACCGCATTTATACTATAATATAAAAGCGACATAAAATAAACGACTCACCGTCGAGTGGTTGCCAGCAAACACCCAATGGAATCCTTTGTCTAGACTAATTGGACTTGATTCAACAATATCCTTCAAAAATTTAGGAATAATGGCAACACAAACAGCCATAGACATAATATAAGAGTAGACGCGTCATTGGGCGGGTTCTGCCTATGCTGCGATGCGTCAGAGCGTCCGCCATCTTAAATGTGGCAAATCTGCAGTTACTCAGTCACTTAAACAGTATCAGAGGGACTTTAATCTCTGAATATACTTTGTATTCGTAGTATTTTTTTTTTTTTTGTAATATTACAAGTTTATTTTCGTATCCCTTTAGCTTCATTCTCCTGAATTTATTCTTCTAAAGAATAAAAATATTTAAAATAGTCTAAACTGGCCCTATCACTCCAGGAGTGAAATAATTCTGCAAACTGTGATTATTCTGGAAATGTTCCCCCTTAATTCTCATAATATGATGTTTTTATCATAACGTTATCACTTTTGTGTTTGTTTGTTTTTTTTTACTTTATTGACCTAGGACTTTTTTTCTCATATTAATAATTTTACCTCTTTAATACTCCCCCAAAAAGTCTGTTCCTAAAGGTTCACATGTGACACGGTTTTATAAAATAATGAAGACCACAATGTTTAGATTTAACAAATTGATCCTTATATTCATAACACATACACACACACACACACACATATACATATATATATATATATATATATATATATATATATATATATATATATATATATATATATATATATATATATATAAATGTGTGTGTGTGTGTGTGAGTGTGTGTGTGTGTATTTATTGCAGCACAGGAATAAGGGCATCTTCTCTGATCCACGTTCACAATAACAGAACTGAACTTTTTTCTGCCACATACAATATGGCGGTGACGTTGACGTGCGAACCTGCGCCCTATGACGCGTCTACGTATATATGTCTGTGCAAACAGCTAGCCACAGCAATGGAGGAGTTCACCTCTGACCCGGAACTCAAAGAGTACTGCTTGTTGTCTGCTCTGAATAAAACACATCGTGGACAATATAGGAACTGCAGGTTTTCAATTGTACGAAGTACGTTTTTTTTCAGCAATCATTGTTGAATAATGAGAATGCATTTGGCTGCCGGTTCCGGCCTGCGGGCCGTACGTTTGACACCCCTGGTTTAGAGTGACCAAATACTCCAATGTATGTTTAGGTCAGAAGACACACACACAATATTTAAAAGATAATTTTGGCCGGAATTAGATAAAATTATCAATAGTGTAACCTGAGCTCAGAGGCTATTTCCTGTCTGATCTGGTTTGAGAAGCAAATTATTTTCAAGAGATAGAGATGAGTTGCCAAAAACCAGAAACTGTAGAAAAGAAAGGGGTAAATTTGTGCTCAGAAATGGAGGGGTATCACAAATGAGAGGGTTTTAAAAAGTCACAGTTATAAAATAAATGTGATGTAGAAGAGTAAAAAAACCTGGAATATTCCTTCTTCTGAGGGTCTCAGAGAATCCCATTCTGGAGAATCCAGGAATTGGAAAGGGTAGATGTAATGCAGGAACTCTCCATTAACCGTCACACAGATTCTGGAAGAGAACAGATAGAAAGTTGATCTGTTACTGTTAATCTATAACAGACTCATCACAAATGTCTATATCTAGAAGGAGAAAACTTTAATTAAAATACAGTTGAAGACTTTTATTATATTGAGCTTTGGGCCTATCCATCAGCTCATTTGTGATTCCTGTCTGCAACAGCTGCTGCTGACATGACATGAAAAAGGACAAAGTTAGAAAAAAGGTACATGCTGCAGAACTCTTTCTGCACAGAACTGCTGGCATTTAGACACATAAATGGTGTATGGCTTATACTTGTACAGTGCTTTAACTAGTCCGGCAACCCCAAAGCGCTTTACATTACAACCAGTCATTCACCCATTCACACACACGGTGGTGAGCTATGTTAGTAGCCACAGCTGTCCTGGGGCAGACTGACAGAAGTGATGGATAAGGCTGACTTTGCCCTTTTTAAATAACAAACCTGAAAACGTTGCTTGTAAAACTTATTAGCAGCCAAATTTGGGTCACTGTTATCCAGGTCTATGTAGAATATCATTAGTTGAGCTATAGGTCTGCTTTAGGACCTTCACTTTGTGGGGAAAAAACCTCTTAGCAAAGAAAGTGCCAGTTTCCCTGACTGTTATTTAAACAAAACAAAAAAATATCATCAAATGGGACATATCATGATTTTCAGTTCTTCCTTTCCTTTGGTCTGAAATCCTCATGAACTTACCCTCAGGTGTAGGGCTGGGTATCATCTAGGATGAGCCGATTCGATACGATTCTCGATACACAGCTCACGATACGATACGATTCTCGATACATAGCTCAGCTTGCTTTGATTCCAATATCGATATTTATTACTTTGAATTAATGCTCAGTGATTCAATCACCAAAATCAGCCAAATATTATGTTTATGTTCTATTTATTGATCACAGACATATTAACAGAAAAATAAAGTGCATTTGCTTCAATGCATTTAACGTGTCACAGAAACCAAAAATGTGCCCAAACATCTGATTTTAGGGACAAAGGAGCTTCTAAAATCCTGTCGGTCGTTCCACGAATTTGTCTCACTTGCTCTCCTTCGCTGTGAACTGTAATGGTTGCGCTGTAATAACGCCCCCTAGAGGTTGGGAGGTATATCGATATTGAAAGCCAGAATATGGATATTAAATCGTTTTTAAAAATATCGATATTAATCTTTATATCAATAATATCGATATTTTAAAAATATCGATATTAATCTTTATATCAGGGCTGCACAGTGGCGCAGTGGGTAGCGCTGTTGCCTTGCAGCAAAAAGGTCCTGGGTTCAAGTACACCCCTGGGTCTTTCTGCATGGAGTTTGCATGTTCTCCCTGTGCATGCGTGGGTTCTCTCTGGGTACTCCGGCTTCCTCCCACAGACCAAAAACATAACTGTTAGGTTAATTGGCTTCTCCAAATTGTCCTTAGGTGTGTGTGTGAATGGTTGTTTGTCTCTCTCTGTGTTGCCCTGCGACAGACTGGCGACCTGTCCAGGGTGTATCCCGCCTCTCGCCCAGTGAACGCTGGAGATAGGCACCAGCACCCCCCGCGACCCCATGAGGGAGAAGCGGTTTGGAAAATGGATGGATCTTTATATCAATTTTTATGCACAGCCCTACTCAGGTGCCCCTTTTTACCCCTGTTCTGAGGTACGTCTGTGAGCAACTCCTTCTGGTGCTGCCTCTTTAAATCTAATCAAGGCACTTCACACCCCACCCCATTCCAGGTCGCAGAGTGTTCCTCTGGACCTCCATCAGGCATTTTGGTAATCTGCTGGGGGACGGTGTAATGAACAACCAAACTGGGCTCTCTTGTAAATTAAAATTTGTGTCTCAATGAAACTACTTGTATAAATAAAGAATTGATTATAATAATGATAATTTAAAAGGCACCAGTAATGTAAAGAGGTCAAAATGCAAGGGTGAAATTAATGTTTTTGACACCAATAAAAACCAGAGACAATTATGTCTGTCCACAGGAGAATGCTTAGACTCAACTCAATTTTATTTAAACAAGGTGCTATAAGCCGTGCATTAAGCCTGTGCAACAATCCTGTATAAACTGTATAAACTGTGCAATAAGCCTGTGCAATAGTCTTGTATAAACTGTATAATAAGATATGTGCAATAACATATTTATACATAGGAGTGTACAGAATTGTATATTGTATATAGCTGTATAACTGTATCTAACTGATTGTACTTACCTACTTTGACACCTTCTTCTGACTTTTGACTATTGAGCCGATGGGACAAGTGAATTTCTCCACTGTGAGATCAATAAAGCTTATCTTATCTTATTATGGGACCTGTTCAGGGTGTAACCCGCTTCATAATCATTATGGTTTGCTTCATAATCATCATCGAGTTTTATCCTGTAAAGTGGATCTGTCAACTGCAGAATAGGACCACTGGAACCTGACTGAAGGATCAGATTTTATTTCATAAGGTCCATGCCTTCTACTATTCAAGCAGTCAGAAAAGCCAGTGGGATACAGAAAACCAAATGTCTTTCTTTGTTCACCATCTTATAAACTGTTAAAGAACAGCTGAAATGTGAGATTTTCTACATTAGCTGTTTAAAGATTAATTGGTGAACTTGGATAATTCCTTTTCAATCAGCTTCATTTTTAAACTAAATCAACTTCAATGCTGGACTAGTGAAGAATTAACAGGATTAGTTTTTGCTTTTGGTATTTTTAGCCTTGCTGAAGTGAAGCCGTCATGCAGTCACCTGCCAGACAGAAGCACAGACAGCTTGTCAATAGCCGTTTTTCCTTCTACAGCGAAGCACTGGCCTTTCTCCAAGGTGTGGACAGCTCCGTCACTGGAGGACACTATCCTTCCAAAATGTGAAAGGGACACTCCGAGCTTTTTAAACATGCAGTTATACAGTTCCTCAAAGTCCTTGTCGAATGTCAGGCTCCTCAACTTGTAGGCTATGTACAGAGCTTGGGCCAAACACGCCAAAAACAAGACGAAGGTCCAGAGAAAAGTATCCATGGTGCATGGGTCCGACCATGCCCACAGACTGCTGCAGAAGAAGCCCAGAGTCAGGAAGGTGAACAGGTAAAGCAGTCCGTAGAAGCCGCTTCCTCCCATGAAGCCGAGGAAAAGGAGTATGTTGGCGAGGTGGAACAAAGAGCCTTCGGCGCCCTCCCTCCATTCCTCGCAGAGTGGGAAGGCTGGCGACGCCGGCTTCACCGTCAGGTTCATGGCTTCAAAGTCCGGAGGCTCCATGTCGCTGGAAGCGAATAAAACAGCAGTGGATGATCCGGCTGCGCGGTGCCCCCCTGCAGCCAGTCTGGCTGGCTGGCTGCTACACATGAAGGAGCGCAACTTTTCACTTTCAGTCCGTGGCGCAACCGACGGGGACAGGAGGGAGGGGAAACATCACCATTAGAGCTCTAATGGTTGCGACATGTAGAGAGTGATAGCTATTGATGGTTATAGTCCATTCTCCCGATGTAAACTATATTTACCACCAAAAATATTTTATCTAGGCTATAAATGAAATTAAAAAGTTGTTCTTAATATGTCTTCTACAATGATATGTCCTTTTGAAAAAATAATAAATACATAAGGACATGGTAAAACCTGCGATAGACTGGCAACCTGTCCAGGGTGTACCCCGCCTCTCGCCCATTGACAGCTGGAGATAGACACCAGCACCCTTCATGACACCACAAGGGATAGACGTGTTAGAAAATGGATGGATGGATGGAGGGAGGGACATGGTAAAACCTCTTAACTCATTTGGTAATACTCTCTTTGAAAATGGAGAGTTTCTAAATGTTTAGAAACAGTCAAGAATAATGCCAGTTTTCAAATTAGGAAAGGCAGACCAATCATATAACTATAGACTGCTTAACGTCATAATCAGGAGTGGTCCTAGCCTGTTTGGCACCCTGGGCAACCCCCCCCCCCCCCCCACCTCCCTTCGCCCCGCCCCTGACTGTCTACCCTCCGCAGGGTTGAAACCCGGATGCAAGGTTTCAAAATGTTGTTAGTAAAACCATTTAATCAATTTATCTATGAAACACTCCATTGTGCCACAGACTTGGTAGATGGCCATTGTGACTCCAATTTTTAAGTGTGGTGATAAAAGTAATATGATTAATTATGGATAAATTAGTATATTACCAGTGTTTTCAAAGGTGCTTGAAAAATGGGTTGCAAAACAGTTAGGAAAGTGGCCTGACTCCTTTACACCTCATGCAATTTGGGTTTTGTGTCCACCATTCCACAGAAACTGCAATAACACTATTTATAGAGAAAGTAATTTTGTAGGGCAGTCTTTTTAGACTTGAGAAAAGCTTTTGATGTTGTGAATCATAGTGTACTTTTTTCAAACTAGCTTCTTTAAATTTTTCTGACTAGGCCATTAAATGGATGGCCTCATACTTGTCTAACCGAAAACAAGCTGCTGTGGTAAATGGAGTGACATCATCCCATAAGTTACAACTAGTATCAGAATTTGAATATTTGGGTGTGCTGTTAGACACTACTCTGTCCTTTAAAAGTCATAAAAATTATAACACAGATAACTAAATATAACATTTCTAATTTTAATCAAATAAGGGGATCACTGACGAACAAAGCTGTCATGATGTTTTTGCACTGTATGATATTTTCCCATGTAAGCTATTGTATAACCAGCTGGTCTCTGACCGATGTTACAATCCTGAAGCCAATAGAGGGGCTATACAAAAAAAGTATTGAAAATATCGGATAAAAAACATTTATCACCATTGTAATATTTTGTCAAAATATAATTTATTGAGTTTTGAAAATTTTATAAAATGTAAAATGCCAGCTTGCATGGGCTGGCAATTATTTTAAGGAATGGCTAAGGTCAGCTCTAACTTATGAGCATATTTTATAAGAACTCAAATCGACACTTAGGGCATGTGTATATATCTCGCACTTTAAGGGTATATGCAGTATATTTGCACTTTAGGGTATGTGCAATATATTCCGCACTTTAGTGTATGTCCAATACATCTCACACTTTAGGGCTAGTACAAAGTTCAAGAAAACGCTATAACTACTTTTTTGAGTATATTAATGCGTAATTGCTCCTGTCTGTCTTCGTCCTGAGTCTAGCTTGTGTAGTTTGCTGTTGTAAGTGACCCTAATGTACTGTTTCTGTCTGGCCTGCTTGTAGTGTATGTGTCTTATGTTTGTTTTATTTTAAATTTCATGTTAACATCAACCTGTCCAGGGACTACAGATGGAAAGCTAATGGCTACAATCTGGCATATTGACATACATGTATGTTCATTAATATGTACTGTCCCTTTTTAAATAAATAAATAAATAATCACAAACACATGTATTTAGATGGTATTTATACACACCAGGAATTTTCCTAGATGCCCATATCAGAAACTGCGACTGTTCATGATCCTTAGGTCTTTTGATTTTGTTGTAATTTTCTATTTATAGCTCTAAGATATCTGTGATGCTACAAAGAAGAAAGAACAAAGCTAAAAGAATAAAAAAACAGAAATAAACAATTATACTTAGAAGCCATAAATTGACAGATGCAACCAGACAATGTGAACTATTAATGTCAGGAACGGGATACGTAGGACCAAGAAATTCAGCCGAACAAGCAGAGGTTATAATAAAAGGCAATTTATTAAATTGCCTTTGTTCCAGATCAATCAGGAACAATAAAGCTGGATTAGACTCACCAATAGACTCGTAAATGATCTGGCACTGATGTCTGGTCTGAAGGCAGAATTTTTACTGACTAATGCAGGTGGATCAGATGAACAGTTAGTGAGAAACAGGGCGGAGCTAAGCAGGTGTATTCAATGGGTGATCAGACCAGGCATCAGTGCTGAGATTCAGACAGAACATAAACCATAACGGAAATCAAACAAGAAAGGACCCAAAACAGACACTAAACCATGACAGAACTCAAACTATGACAACTAAACCATATAAACTAGCTTTAGCAATAGACCCCTGTCAGGAAAATTATTTTTAATCAATGACTTCATTACTGACCATAAGCTTGATGTAATGTTTTAAACCAAAACATGGTTACATGAATTTAATGAGGCACCTATTCTGATAGACAATGCCTCCAAACTACAATTTTATTTGCAAAAGCAGACAGCAAGGGAAAGGTGGAGGAGTGGCAACTTTGTTTAGTGATTCACTAAAGTGTGAAAAGGTGTTTAAATCATTAAGAAATTATGTTTGTGACTCTTTAAGATGATACAAGATCATGAAACAGATGCATATGTCAGTAAAAGATTATGCATTTTCCCTAAATTGTATAAACAGATTTAAGCTATTGAAAAAAACAACTTTTTATCCACAATAGTGTGAGGGAGAAAAAAATGTGGCGACAGTGGCGCAGAGGTTAGGTAGTCTGTCCTGCAATTGACAGGTGGCCGGTTTGATCCCCTGCTCTGACTGTCTCAGTTGTTGTGTCCTTGTGCAAGACACTTCACCCAAAATTGCTTGCTGGTGGTGGTCAGAGGGCCCGGTGGCGCCGAAGTATGGCACCCTTGCTTCTGTCAGTCTGCCCCAGGGCAGCTGTGGCTACTAACATTAGCTCACCACCAACAGTGTCTGAATGGGTGAATGACAGACTGTAGTGTGCAGGGCTTTGGGGTCGTCAAAAGGGTTACATAAAGTGCTATACAAGTACAAGCCATTTACCATTTAAAAAATGTAGACGTGTATTTATCTCAAATGATCAGACTAAGGATATTTCTTTTATTATTATTATTCGTGGGAAAGGATTGGTTAAAGCTGATTTGTGTTCAACTACAATGTAAGACTGAGCTTTTGCATGCCTACCAACAAAAGATTTTTACTCTGCTAAGAAACTTTTCCATTCTCAGGGTTTGAAAAGACACATAAGTTAAGCATAAAGTAAATTCAGAAACACAATCTCACATATTACCTACTCCCTTGTACACATGATTTGGCAAAGTTTTTTTAAAAACTGCTTTTATCTTTCCTCGATGCCACAATTTAGAAACTAAATTAGAGAATGTACGGTTGGCGCTTTAGGCCCTCCTAAATGACTCTTTTCAACTTAAAAATATATATGGGGGAAATATTTCTAAATATAAAGGTATTGTAAAAACAAAGCTCCTTCTAGCATTTTTGCGTTTTTTCATGCTATGTTTGCATAGAATTTCCACCCCAGAATGACACTAAGTTCTTTGATTTGTTTAGTCCTTTGCTTTGTTTCACTAAGTAGCAAATTACATGTTCTGCCTTCATTTTCCATAAATATGTAAAGTACAAAAAGTACTTTTGAGTAAACTACAAAAGGGTTACATAGGTTTGTTGGCTCTAGACAAGTTTTATTCATTAAGAATGCAAGTAAAGATGGCTCTTTGGATTGTAAAGGTTGCTGATGCATGTGATATACTTTTGTAGTTAGCATGTGGAGATATATCTTACAGGTTTTACTTAAGAAAAAAGGGTTTCTAGACAATGTTTAAGCGTACTCAGTTGTGTTGGTATGTATTTTGTTGTCAAATGGTACTTGTTTCAGGTGGGTTTCTTTCCTGCAAAGCATGACATTACGATGCTAATACCTGAATGTTTGTTTATGTTATTGTTTCTAGAGCTCACAGAGGATCAAGGAAAATAGAAGATGAAGAGGTGAACCTAACAGTACTTTAACAGCTACTTTACCAATAGATTCTACCAAAATAGGCTTTGGTACGTAGTTCCACTTTCTGCCACAATGTTTCCTGTAATGTCAATATATTTTATTCATTTCAAAATAGGGATTCGAATATAAAACATGTAAGATGTTTTGATCACCAAAAAATCAGTGTCTTGACCTTATCTGATTAGAAATCGCAGTTTAGTTTACTAGCTTGTTAGCTTGTCACAAGTACATGATCTATGGTGCTTAATTTTCGATTACATTTATTTTGGGATATTTCTGGAAGTGTACCCGTTTATTCCCTGCCAAACAGGAGTATATACAGGTCTGAAATTCAGTCTTATTTAGGCATTGCGTAGCATAAATGCACACGCATTCTCCTTCTGGTGTTCATTTATTTACTGATTAAAATAAAAAGCTAACCTAAGCGTAGTACGCTGCGCTTACACACCGCAACTAGTATGGCTTGCCGCACAGCACATTTTGCATGGATGCAAGCATGGAACGTAGTCAGTGTGAAGCCAACCTCACAGTCAGAAGATGTCCAACGTTCTTTGCCTACCGTGCCTCTTTCTGAATAAGTTATTGTTCCTAGATTTTCCCTTCTCTCCTTGCCCTCATCGGACACCTCATCAGCTTTCTGGACATTGACCTTGGACTGTTTCTAGACCACTATCATTGCTAAGCCCATGGGATCTGACTGCCTGTCTCTGTCTTTCAGTGTCTAATCTCCACCTGCCTCAGGGACCTGATTCTTGCCTCAGCCCTTCTGCCTGTCACCTCTAGCATAGGTTTTGCCAGCCTGCACCAAGGCTTTATTATTATTAATACAATTTTAAAGCGCAACACTGTGTCTAGCTCAATATCGGATTCTCTGTTTGGCAGCACAGTACCGTGTGTTTTATGGTGAACAAAGCCAAAACACATTGGTAAATAACAGCTGTTTTTATGTGTTACAGCAGTCTTAAATAAAAAATGTCATACTTTAACTTTTTGTAAAGATGCAACTAATTCAATTATGGAACAAAAAAGAGACTGTGTCCACTGATGTAATGTTACCTTGACTGTTTGCTGGATGGGAGAAAGGGATGTGGCTGATATACCTGGGGCACTGAAGAAGGACCGAGCACCCCTGGTTGAATTTCACGTCATGTCACGCATGAGCTCAGAAACACTTTCACAAGGTCTGTCCTTTTGAAAAAGAGATTTTTAATTTCAATGAGTGTCAAGTTCAGAACAGAAGGACCCAGTATTCAAGACAGACAAACAGTTTATTAGGAATATAACTGAGCGGACAGCGCCGGTGTTCTCAGCAGGAACCTCTGCGGGTGGAGATAACAGGTTAGTGACCCCGTCTCTCAGGATGTGATTTAACACGAACGTGCGGGGCACTAACCTGGTCTTATGTCCGGTCAGTGGCGGTTCTAGACCAAATTTACCAAGGGGGCCAAGGTGGGGCCAGTGTTTTTTCCACAGGGGCACAGAACAAAAAACTTAAAAAACAATAAATATAATAATAATAATATAATATATTAATATAATGTAATAATATTAAGTGAGCCACATGTGGCTCTGGAACTGCAGGTTTAAGACCCCTGATCTAGCAGTTAAAACTTTGCCCCCAGCTCATAAGCTAAACGTGAAACATCTTAAGTTTTAAATTCTTTTTAGAGTAAAACTGTAAAAAATAATATTGGTCAAAGTGACCAATCAGTTATGGTTTCTTTGCTATTGCAAATAATTATGAGAAGTGTATTTATTATCATGTCTTTAGTACAGGGGCCATAACAGGGGCCAGAACCCTTTCTACAGGGGCATGGGCCCCTGTTGGCCCCTGTCTAGAACCGCCCCTGTGTCCGGTCCTGGTGAAGCAATTGTCGGGGAACGGGCTAAGGTCAAAACCGTGTAAGCATTCGGGAGCAGGGAAATCCAAAGGCACTGTGCCTAGAAGTGTGTGTGTGTGTGTGTGTGTGTGTGTGTGTGTGTGTGTGTGTGTGTGTGTGTGTGTGTGTGTGTTTGTGTGTGTGCATGCGTGTGTGTGTGTGTGTGTATGTGTGTGAGCATTTCACGTTCAGGGAAAAGACATGGGGAGCAGATGTGTTCATTCACATATAACTTAATTTCTCTCCCGGGGGATGAAGAGGAATAATTAATCTCTTTCAGGAGACAAGCTGGGGTGTTCAGCTGTCCTTGGAACACTACATGAGACTTTTTTTCTAGGGCATGTGATGCTCTTTTCCAGAGGATCTCAAGTTCCAGTTACCATCCAGCACTTGAAATAAGATCCCCAACATGATACAAAAATTAGACCCCTTCATTAATGAATCTTTGCATTGGATTCAAAACCCCTCTTGGAGGAGAGGACAAAGTATGGATTTTCATCAGATATTTTTCCTTACTTATGGTTATGTAGGGTAACGAGACATCTGTGGGGCCCGTTTAGCCCCCCCTTCTCGTCTCACCCGGTCGAAGATTTGGCACAGAGAGAAAAAAGGCAGTGAATTCAGAGGCAAAAGCAAAAGTTAAACATATATTTATTACAATTTGGAATTCCAAAGTGGGAGACACTTACACGTTTATCACAGCATCGAATACCTTAAGTTCTCTGCCTGTGTCTGAAGCCTGTCTCAACACATACACGTTGTTCCCCCCCTTTTAACACAGACAGTCCAAGCGGGGCTGGACCTACATGAGACATTCAGTCTGCTGCACACATCTGTTTCCTAACCTTCGACTTTTAAATATAATCTATCTCCTAGCTTGGTTCCTGGGAGTTTGACTGCAACAACATACACCCTCATGCAAACATTTTAACAGCGTTATCACTCACAAGACTGTCATACGGCCTTGGTGCCACCTGGTACGTGTTTCACTGAAGTTTAAATGCACCCTTTGTTTTCACACACATCTATTTCTTTAGGTTACTGGGTTAAAGTTAACATCTGTATTACTTTAAGCTACACTATTATATATATGATTATATTTCCATAACAAGGGGCTCCCTCTACAGACGACCAGGCTTTCAAGATCAAGTATTCATGAGAAAGTTTGTACTGCAAATTCCGCCAGCATAAACAAGCCGGGCAGCAAACGTTAAGCTGCAGTTGCTGCTCAAACGTGCTCGAACAAGCTCAAAGAAGATTGCTATTTAATTTACTTATTTATTTTGTTGAGCATCATCTGGAGATGTTTTACTGTCAGGCTGAAGTGACAGTATCCCCTGAAAACGTATTGTTTAGTAGCATCATTGTCAGCAACTTAAGTCAAATTGACTTAAGGTAGAGATTTTGGAGGGCTTTAATTTAGAAATTCCACATCATGTAGATGGATTTTGATGAGTAACATCTCGAGATCTAAATCTGACGTCTGTAAGTGAAAGTAGTCACTTGGAAAAACAAATTGTTTTTGTATCCCTGTGCAAATTCTCATTTATCCAGGTAATCGCAAGAGCAAGCCTGTTTAAGCTTGTATGCTATTGTTTTAGTATTTATTTAGGGTAAACTCTGACCAGAATATATATTTCCATATTCACCAGCAGACCTCAATAATAAGAAGTATTACATAAAGCTGAAAGAAATTATATAAACTAACTGTAGTCGACATGTGTAAATAAAAAAGTTGTAAAATAGGCTGATGCACGTCAAACATATTGCTTTTATTTTTGTTAGGATATCAACAAGGTCAAGTGGAACGAGCTGTTTATCCCGGCACATATCTATCAGATACCACCCCGGAGGTGACACAGCTTCCCTGCTGATGTCACAGTTTGGATGTGTACCGCCCTTGTATGGGTGTGTCCCGAGATCCCTTTATAATGTTTGTGTGATGAGCACTCGAGGCCTCCTGCCGATCAGGGGCCCATCAGCGCTGGTGTGACTGTAACTATTTCTCTGTCTTTACCTAGATAAAATATAACTAAAAGCATACTTGTCTGTTTTATGCGTCCTACATTCAAGGTAATAAGTAAGTGGGGGTCGCCTGACTGGGTAAAACGAGCTGGGTCCACCGAGGGTGCTTCACCGTAGACGGGACACGGTGAAACAGTAACATTTTGGAAAGTAGTCTCAGGCATTAGGAGCCACATCCGGTCTCGGGATATGAACAAACGAGGCGTTTTTCCGTTTCTGTTTAAAAGCTTTGTATTTCGATTTTCTTTTTTGTATTTTAAAACAAAAATCAAACGGCCATTTGTTTTTGTTTTTTCAATTCCTGTTTCTGAAACAAAAATCCAATGACCAAAAGATACACGGACCACGGATTGGGTAGTGACAGCGACAGCTACGTCCTTCGAAGGCATATGCGAGCAGGGTCCTTGGAAGGCAACTAGGCAGTAGGCCATATATGTATTTCCGGTTGGTACAGACTGACAGAGCAGACAGCGCCCCCTGCTGTCCGATCAAGGGTACTACCCACAAGTCACAGATCATTTTTACCAGTGAGACATTTGTGTCAAAAGTGAAAATGAAGGCATAACTTGTAACGCTGAATTTGTGACTTACAGCAGCAGATTCGTGCAGTTGTCTTTATTGATTTGTATTTGTGTTGAGGAAAACATTATATAAAAAATAATTTGAACAGGTGTAAAAAAAATTGTACTTGTGATTTTTTTTTTAATTCTACAAATACAAAACTTTGAATGAAACTCTCTCTACTACTTCAAATTCATGCTTACAAGGCACAAATACTTCTGGAACAAAATAACCTTCAAACATTAAAGCATGGCTTCCTCTGAACTTCCTTAGCTTAAATGAGAACAAGACAGACTTTATGTTGTTTGGACTGAGTTGCTGTCGCTCCCCAAATGTAGATCTTGGATCACTGTCATTTTGTCTCAGGGACTGTGTCACCAATCTGGGGGTAAAGTTTGGCTCTAATTTTGAATTTGAAAAACAGATCAGCAGTGTTGTTCAGAAACGTTTTTATCAACTTCATCAAATAGCAAAGGTGAAATCAATCTTAGCAACACCTGACTTGGAGAAACTAGACCATGTTTTTTTTTATCAGTTTGTCTTGACTACTTGTAATGCACCGTGTATACGCATTAGCCAGACCTCTCTTGCCTGTCTGCAGCTTTTACCGAACTCTGCTACTCGTTTGATAACTCAGCCCCTTAGGCACAAAGTGAGTTTATTTAGCTGAATGCAATAATACTATTATTGTGTGCAGGCTAGGGGTGTGCAAAAATAATCGTCATGACGATGCATCGCGATTCTAATTTTCGCAATCTACTGTATCGTTTATTGATGGTGAGTATCGATTATTTAATTTAATTTATTTTTAATTATTAATTTAATTATTTTTTTCCAGTGTCCTGTCTAGCAATGTGGCAATAAGAATTGATGTCTTAATGCCAAATAGAGCTCAACAGATTTTACTTTCACAAGTGGAGCAATTAATTAAAAAAAAATAATAGACCAGTTTACGCGTGACGTCACGAGCTACATCCGCGCTACTCTGGGTCATGCTGGTAGGCAAAAACAGTACTGTTTTTGTCTACCAGCGTGACAAAACGGATAAATTTGAGTGTACTGTTAGTTTATTTTTGGGACCTAAACAATGCCTACGACTTGTTGTGCTCCCGGTTGCACACAGAGGCATTCCAAATCGTCAGATGTACATTTCCTTCGTTAACCGAAGGACGAAGAAAGAAATGGATAATTTCAATGAAAAGGATGCAGGCAGACAATCCCAATCGACTATGAGAGTCATCATACCACAACATAATTTGCAGTCTACACTTCATCTCCGGT
The DNA here is from genome assembly GCF_011125445.2 of Fundulus heteroclitus. Lineage (NCBI taxonomy): Eukaryota > Metazoa > Chordata > Actinopteri > Cyprinodontiformes > Fundulidae > Fundulus > Fundulus heteroclitus. Next base: position 1,910,906 of record NW_023397044.1, on the reverse strand, counting down.
ATTTACAAATGAATTTTGCACTAGTCATTGTTCTACTTAAATAATTATATAAATAAAAAATTAGGATATATACTTAAGTCAAGACGTAAACGTTTGTTTTCGTAATAACATACGTACATGTACAATGTATGCAAATCCTCTGACATGAGTCTGTGAAAGGGATTAATAAGACAAAAACACCAAAATAATCCTTTGTGAACAATGTTTTTTTTTTTTTAACCTACTGGTGGCGGGTCTTCCTCTTTGCTGAGGCGCTGTCTGTGTCTGACTATGTGTGCATCCATGGCATGTGCATCCATATGTGTATATATATATATATATATATATATATATATATATATATATATATATATATATATATATATATGTATATATATATATATATATATATATATATATATATATATATATATATATATATATATATAGAGAGAGAGAGAGAGAGAGAGAGAGAGAGAGAGAGAGAGAGGATTGAGGAAGTTCGTCCTCTGAGAAGTGTAATTTGGTCTGATTCAAGTTCATCATTATATTCATTAAAAAGTAATCATTCTACTAGTAGATCAGACCTTTTATTAGAGATTCAGTTATTAAGGTATAGAATTCAGGCAATGGGTTTATTAGTTATTTTTACATGGATACCATCTCATATAGGAGTAAAAGGAAATGAGTTAGCAGATAAATATGCAAAACAAGCTATAAAAAATATTAATATTGATATAGTGGTACCATTCAGTAAGGAAGAAATTAAATCTATTATTAAAGAAAAGGTTAAGGGACGATGGCAGAAGCTGTGGGAAGAGGATAGACGTGGAAGGTGGCTTTAAAGTATTCAAAGGAAAGTTGGTGAAATGAGGATAACAGGAAGGAATAGAAAAGAGGAAACAATTATATCCAGATTACGTTTCGGACACACAGGGTTAAATGGAAATCAATTTAAAATGAGAAAACATCCAACAGGAGGTTGTGATTTTTGTTATCAAGAGGAGACGGTGGAGCATGTTTTGTTGGTTTGTTATATTCTATGGAGAGAAGGGAATTATTATGTCAATTACAAGATAATAAATTACAGGTAAATTTACAAGATATTTTGGGAAAAAAATTCTACTTCTGAGTATTTTTGTTATTTGATAGGATACCTTAAGAAAACGAAATTGATAGAACGGATATAAGTTTATTTATGTAATTAGTATTATTGTTATCATTATTATTATTATTTATTTATATTTATTTTTTGGTGGGAGAATATAGCATCCTGATCCACACTCCACTTTAGTAGATGGCGGTAATGCACATCATTAAACAAGAAGAAGAAGAAGAAGAAGAAGAAGAAGAAGAAGAAGAAGAAGAAGAAGAAGAAGAAGAAGAAGAAGAAGAAGAAGAAGAAGAAGAAGAAGAAGAAGAAGAAAAGAAAGAGAGAGAGAGAGAAAGCGAGAAAGAGAGAGAGAGAGAGACAGATAATTGTTCCGCTAGGGGCGGAGGCGCGTCTTTTAGGAAACAGAGCGTGGCTAAAAGGAAGCGAAGAAGATTGTTGTTTGCTCGGTGAAGCTTCCTCTTAGGAACAAGTTCGAAGTTGAAATTCAGGAATAATGTTTGAAAACTTTAGAGAAAAACTTCACATGGTCCAACAGGACTTCTCAACCAGGTTCGTACCTTTTATGTCAGTAACCATAACATGATGTCTTGTATGTTCAGCTCAGATAAAGCAGTAACGGCTGCAGCTGCATCCATTTTAATTTGAAGCAGAGGTAAAGCGGCAGCAGCAGTTATTATCCCGTGTTTTTGCTTCTCTGGGATCAATAATAAATTGCTTCTCTGGGATCAATAATAAATTGCTTCTCTGGGATCAATAATAAATTGCTTCTCTGCGGTAAAAGCTGGAGAGAGTTGGATTTTTATTAATTGTCTGAACATCCGTGTGTATTGGTCTCAGTTGATGATCATGTGACGTCTCGGGGCTTGAAATTACGTCGCCTCCAACCATTTACGAGTCTTTAGGGGAAAACTGTCCTTGTCCATTATAGCAAAGTTCTGCCTTGATCTCATCCGTGTCCTAAATACGTTGTTTCACAACTCCTGAGATCTGTTTCAGTCGCGACTTTGCAGACCTGCGTCACAAGTTCCTGTTATTTTTAGATAAGAGTCTGTTTCTTTTAAACCTGTGAATTTTAAAATTGAACACGCTGACTGAAGGCTGTGCAGAGGCCATGGTGAAGCTTCTGGATGTTTAGAAGCGTCTGACCAGGGACGGACTTAGCTATTTTGGGGCCCTGGGCAAACTTTTGTGAAGCGGTCCCCACCAAGTCTGCCCTGAAGGTGAAAGATTCTGTAGGACGCCATGTTGCAATACTGAGACTCAGACAGTAGTGCAACATTTTCCTATAGTCCTGTACTCCTGGCCTCTACAGCGAAATGATCAGTGAAATGAGCCTACGTCTATACATCTATATTCATCTGGGAGCAGCTGTCAATCAACAAACAGGCACACCAGTTTGCAGAATACAAAATGTTTCATGTTCCTAAGTCAGCAACAATGCTGCACTTTCTACGAGGCGTGGCTTTCAGTTCCCTCAAGGAGGTAAGGGGAGCTTAAGTTAGGTATATCCCTCTATCTCTCCTCGTGTAAGAAAAGATCAGGAATATACCTTTAATGTTTTAATACAGAAAGAATATTCATAGTAGGCTACTTTTTTATTTCAGCTGTATACACTCAGCTATACATTATTGTGAATCAAGCAAAAAATCTTCACAGCAATTTTAACTTGGTTTCCATTATATAAAAATAGTTGAATTGAAGGATGAAGAAACTGTTACTGTTTCACCGTGTCCCATCTACGGTGAAGCACCCTCGGTGGACCCAGTTCGTTTTACCCAGTCAGGCGACCCCCACTTACTTATTACCTTGAATGTAGGACGCATAAAACAGACAAGTATGCTTTTAGTTATATTTTATCTACGTAAAGACAGAGAAATAGTTACAGTCACACCAGCGCTGATGGGGCCCCTGATCGGCAGGCGGCATCGAGTGCTCATCACACAAACATTATAAAGGGATCTCGGGACACACCCATACAAGGGTGGTACACATCCAAACTGTGACATCAGCAGGGAAGCTGTGTCACCTCCGGGGTGGTATCTGATAGATATGTGCCAATCTTTTGGGTCAGTGCCATCTAAGTGTGCCATGCAGTTCTGGGATAAACAGCTCGTTCCACTTGACCTTGTTGATATCCTAACAAAACACAAAGTTTGAAATTGATTTTTTTTTTTTTTAAATCACTGGAGATAATAATCATTTAGCTTTTAGCATATTTAGAAAAACCTTAATATGAATTTCTGCCCTGTCTGACAAAATTTGTTCTCAGAGAACCAAGAAAACAGCTATAAAGTATATTTCCTTAAATCTTAATCTAATGGTATAATCCTAAAAATACTTTAAATTGTGATTTAAACTAGCATTCTAAACAATTGATTAAAATTGTTTCTCTAAATCTTCCTTTGATCCTTCTTCCATGATCATCTTTCCAGCCCTTCATTCCTTTGATGAAGGAACTATTTCCATTTTTTGGGCCGAAAATAAATTAATTTTTTTACAGCACAAGTCTATTGTTCAACACTTAACATGTGTGCAGTAAGAGCATCTTTACTATTGAACCCTTTCTGTGGAGAAAAAGCTTTAAAATATAACAGAGCCTCATCCTGGAGTTTTCCTGGACTCTCATCCTTTGTCCAGTTATCAGTATTAATATTTCACTTATTTAGAACTATAACTAAAATGGTGTTTATGTATTACTTTGAGTAAAACTGTATCCATGTTTAGCTTATATATATTATCATATACTACATGTTTTATTCAGAAAGATTAAACAGTTAATGTTATTTGTGATTAATAGTGATGATTTTTTTTCTTAAATCTGTATCTTTAAACAACCCAATGCTGCAGGTTTACTGTCAGCACAGAAAATGTGAAAAAGGGAGGCTGATTTCTACACTCACTTCTGCGTCCTACTTGGTATATTTTACTGGCTTATCAAGCAACTCTTTTCTGTCCCGCTGACTGTGAATGAGAAGCAATGTGCTGAGCTGAAGGGCCTTTTAATTTGTTTAGCTACTTTAAGAATAATTGCTTTAATTTTCACGGAACTAAGCACTATGGAGTTAAACTGAACAAACTGTAGGGCCCACTTTAGCTCTATACTACTGATCTAAGGACCAGATATTTTCACATCAATATGCAAATCCGCTCTGGAAGCTCCCACAGAGGGTTCCTAGAACTTACTTCTGTTTTCTCTCATAGCCAGAGTTTTTAGATTTATCTGTAGCTCAGGTGAAAATCCTTTTTCTCTCTGTACCTTTTTACCCTGGTGATGCTCATTAGTGTAAACCTCTACTTCAGGTCTTGCTGGGTGAATATCAGTGAACACAACTAACAAGCAGCCCAATCTGAGTCAGCATTCAGGTCTTACAGCTAACTTCAACCTGGGTTATGCCGCTCCACACTTTGCTGCAGCGGTTGGTGCCACCTCTCCTTGGCTACACGGGGACTCTGAAATAAGCCGGGTCCACTACCGTAGTTCGGCTAATGAGCGAGGCAGGCTGACTGCTCTGAACTGAAAAGTCATTCTGGCTATTCAGGATCAGATAAACCACAAGTCCACTCTCTTCTCCTCTCCTTGTTGTCTCGTCTCTTTGCTGTTTGTTTTCATATGGTTTGCTTTCTTCCCGGGTCCTTTTTGCACATGCGCACCAAGATGGGCTGATCCAATGTAGTGGAGACTGTCTAGTGGGTCGGCCGCAACACATATTACAGTACGCATTTTGGTAAAAGGAATTTAATCAAAAACATAACAGATTACTGTATTAACCATACGTGTACGAGGAGTTTTATGGGGCCCTAAGGAACTTGGGCCCCATAAAACTTGGGGGGTTGGTTGGACGATACGTTTTCCGCGGACAGACTCGCGGGGGGGGGGGGTGGACGACACGTTTCCCGCGGACCGACTCGCGGGGGGGGGGGGGGTGGACGACACGTTTCCCGCGGACCGACTCGCGGAGCGGCGGTGTGTCCATCTGTTTTTTCCATGCCATTCACGCACGCGCGAAAGCGCGTGTTAACGTCACTTTTTTTTTTTTTTTTTTTTTTTTTTTTTTTTTTTTTTTTGGAATGTTGGCGTGGCGGTAGCGTGAGTTTGCCGTGGCGGCCGCCACGCCAAGATAGCGCTGCGGGAAACCCTGCATGCAACCAACAAGTAAGTCTATGTATTAAACTGATTGATCAGTACTTATTGCTATGTATTCAATTCAATTCAATTCAATTTTATTTATATAGCGCCAAATCATGAAACATGTCATCTCAAGGCACTTTACAAAGTCAAGTTCAATCATATTATACAGATTGGGTCAGATTATACAGATTGGTCAAAAATTTCCTATATAAGGAAACCAGTTGATTGCATCAAAGTCCCGACAAGCAGCATTCACTCCTGGGGAACCGTAGAGCCACAGGAAGAGTCATCTGCATTGTACATGGCTTTGCTGCAATCCCTCATACTGAGCAAGCATGAAGCGACAGTGGGAAGAAAAACCACCCATTAACGGGAAAAAAAACCTCCGGCAGAACCGGGCTCAGTATGAACGGTCATCTGCCTCGACCGACTGGGGTTACAGAAGACAGAACAGAGACACAACAAGAGAAACAAAAAAGCACAGAAGCACACATTGATCTAGTAATCTGTTCTACATTAGATGGTAGTAGCAGGTGAGCCGTCTTCTCTGGATGATGTCACAGTTAACAGAACGCCAGACCAGGTGTACCTACTATGAAGAGAAAAGAGAGAGAACAGAAAGTTAAAGCAGAAATGACAACACATAATGCATAATTGAAGAACAGTAGAACTCAATATAGTGAGAAAATTAGATCCTGATATACTCCAGTAACCTAAGCCTATAGCAGTAAAACTATAAAGGTAGCTGAGAGTAACATGAGTCACTAGTTATAATTTTTGTCAAAAAGAAAAGTTTTAAGCCTAGTCTTAAAAGTAGACAGGGTGTCTGCCTCACGGACCAAAACTGGGAGTTGGTTCCACAGGAGAGGAGCCTGATAGCTAAAGGATCTGCCTCCCATTCTACTTTTAGAGACTCTAGGAACCACCAGCAGACCTGCAGTCTGAGAGCGAAGTGCTCTGTTAGGAACATACGGGGTAATCAGAGCTCTGATATATGATGGAGCTTGATTATTAAGGGCTTTATACGTTAGAAGAAGAATTTTAAATTCTATTCTTGATTTAACAGGAAGCCAATGAAGGGAAGCTAAAATTGGAGAAATATGATCCCTCTTGTTGATTTTCATCAGAACTCTTGCTGCAGCATTTTGGATCAGCTGAAGGCTTTGAACTGCATTTTGTGGACTTCCTGATAGTAAAGAATTACAATAGTCCAGCCTTGAAGTAACAAATGCATGGACCAGTTTTTCAGCATCACTCCTGGACAGAATGTTTCTAATTTTGGCAATATTCCGGAGGTGAAAAAAGGAAACTCTGGAAACCTGTTTAATATGGGATTTAAATGACATGTCTTGGTCAAAAATAACACCAAGATTTTTTACTTTATTACCAGAGGCCAGGTTAATGCCACCCAGATTAAGTGATTGGTTAAGAAGTTTATTTTTTGAGGACTCTGGCCCAAAGATTAAAACTTCGGTCTTGTCAGAATTTAGATGCAGGAAATTTAAAGTCATCCAGCTTTTGATGTCATCAAGACATGACTGCAGTCGAAGTAATTGATTGGATTCATCAGGATTTATGGATAAATATAGCTGAGTATCATCAGCATAACAGTGGAAATTAATCCCATGCTGTCTGATAATTTTGCCTATCGGAAGCATATATATAGTAAATAGAATTGGTCCAAGGACTGAACCCTGTGGTACTCCACAGGTGACCCTAGAGTTTGAGGAAGATTTATTATTAACATGAACAAATTGGAATCTGTCTGACAGATACGATTTAAACCAGCCTAATGCTTTCCCCTTAATCCCTACAGTATGTTCAAGTCTTTGTAGGAGAATATTGTGATCAACTGTATCAAACGCAGCACTGAGATCTAACAGGACAAGTATAGACACAAGTCCATTATCTGAGGCCATGAGAATATCATTAGTGACCTTCACCAGAGCTGTTTCAGTGCTATGATGAGCTCTGAAGCCTGACTGAAACTCCTCAAGTAGGTCATTACTTTGTAAATGTTCACAAAGTTGATTAGCAACTACTTTCTCAAGAATTTTAGATAAGAAAAGAAGATTAGATATAGGTCTGTAATTTACTAACTCATCTTGATCAAGAGAAGGTTTCTTAAGTAAAGGTTTAATAACAGCTACTTTCAAAACCTGTGGTACATATCCATTTACTAAGGATAGATTAATCATGTCTAAAATAGTGCCACTGATCAAAGGGAATATGTCCTTAAACAACTTGGTTGGGATTGGGTCTAACATACAGGTAGAAGGTTTGTATCATACACCTGCCAGGTGTATGATTATACAAACTCTGAAACAAGTAATAAAATTAGATTATCTCACTGCTGCAACTGTCTTCCCTTCCATGTGGAGGCAAACCCACTTCAAACATATTTCTAACACCTAATGGACGTGTCTAATTCCCTAATTGTTACATAGCCAAAAATTGCAGACCTCTGCGATTTGGAAATTGTGTTTTTTTTTTAAATCACGATTATATTGAAAATGCGATTAATTGTTCAGCCCTAATCATAACCTGCTTTTCTAGGGAGTAATTTAATCCAGAGTTTTTTGCAAAGCAGCTTCATAAGGATCTGTTTTTATGTAATGGTTACATTACTAATTAACTTTGTGGATCATGACAGCTGTTTGTGAATGATACTTTCCCTCTGCTTAATAAGAATAATGCAGTGAGCGGTGTGGTTTCCCCTGGTTTACAGGATACTCCATGACCTTAAACTGCAGTTCTGCAGCCATAAATTGCTCTGCATCTCACTTTCTTTGCTCTCTTTATTTCAGCTTCAAGACCCTAGGAGACTTATCAAAAGACACCAAAATCAAGAGGAAGTCCAGGTGACAAGTCAACTGTGTGGTGCTGTGTATAAAAATTTGATTTAGATCATTAGATGAATGGTCCGGCTTTGTCATCTTCACATATTGGCCCCTCGATCTTTGTTTAATAGTGAAATCTTTTATTGCAGTTGCATACTCGCAGTGAACAAAGCTGGGTCCAGTCTGTAATTTTAGTTCATCTACTGGGGAAAAAAAAAACATATTGAGAAATTATTCTACCTAATAATAAAAAATGTGTTCTACAGTTGTGTTTTTGTGTTTCCCAAACCATTGATTAGTAATCCATTACTGCATCCTTCCCTGAGGTACACCATTTTGCCAAAAGTATTCACTCACTCCTCCAGATAATGGAAATATTTTGTTCAATATACACTTCCATGGCCACAGGTGAAATAGACAGATCAAGCACCAGACATGCAGTCTGTTTCTAAAACAGACTGCATTGGTCACCTCCAAGAGCTCTTTGAATTCCAGCCCAGTTCTGTCATAGGATGGCACCTGTGCAACAAATGGTAAATGGCTTGTACTTCTATAGGATCATTGTCTTGATGCAACACCCAATAACTCATTGGGTACTTGTCATTGACTCACTCATTGTTTTATTCACTGTGGTTTCCTTTACGCTTTGTTAGCTGATGTGGAATTTGGATAAATGTATCCCTGAAACATGTCAATCTGTCGTTCAGGTTGGAAGAAGGCTTTCCATATTTGGGTGCTGGGCTGGAAATACTGAACAGGTCAGCATACGTTATGTTTCTGCAGTTTCCTGCTTGCATCCCTTGGACATAATGCATAATGTGCACACACCCCTTGTTTTGCACTGATCCCAGTCAGGTTAAAAGCATTCTGAACCATAGAAACTTTGATTCGCTTGCAAAGCAGACATAGTTGGAATGTTTGGATGTAGAGAAGAGGTTCTTACCATATTGTGTCTTTAGGTTTGAGAAGAGTTGGTTTCTACTCCGCAAAAAAACTAAAGACTGTGCTCAGGTTGCAGAGGTAAGGAGGGTTTTCTCCTTTTTGCATTGTAAATATATTAAATCCTATGTGGAAAGAGTTTAAAAATATGTTTGTATCTTTTATATACACTGCTAAAAAAATTTAAGCAATATGTTTTAATGATTATAATATCCAGTCAGGTAAACGTGTGCAGTATTGATTTTGTTTGTTAAAGGTACATAGGCACATTATATGCTTATACAAAAAAGACCAGTTGATCATAGGCTATATACACCAAACACACATCCTGAATGTATTTTGGTGGTTCTTTTAAGCCTAAATAGAATTCTAGCACCTGGTGCGATGAGCAGACATAACAGACGTGGTGCCATCGGCAGGCAGTACCGCGGAACTATGGATGCCATATGTTACAAGCTAAAGGGGTTTCTAAACACTAATGCAGCCTTCATTCTTTGCCTAAAGCAAATAAAAATGCGCTCAGGAAATAAAAAAAAAAAAAAAAAAAACACCTATTGTAAATGGGGCAGACTGACAGAAGTGAGGCTGCCATACATCGGTGCCAGCATGCAACTCGGGTGAAGTGTCTTTCCTAAGGACACAACGACAGATAGTCGGAGTCAGGATCAAACTGGTAACCTGCCAATTGCGGGACGAACTCCCTAACTCCATTTCTCCATAACTCTATTTTGCTGCACTCCAAGAGTGCAGCAAAATATAGTAGGTAATTTGGAGGGGAATTTTTATTTTACAAATTGCTGACATGGCTAATTCGCACAGGATTAACAACACACCCACACAATCACCATAATTATTACAAAATGCATGTGGTCCCTAGGTAAAACTAATCTCCTTTTAGAATAGGGTTTAAAAGCATTGCTAACACTAGTACCACTATTAGCATGGACATGTACTCACAAATTCATCAACTTTGCAGCAACATATGAATGCTTCCTCAGCTCTAACTTCTGCTTTAGTGAACAACGACATTCATACTATATTTTTGGGGTAAAAATACTCAGTCCATTTGGCTGATAATCTTATTTACCTACTCAACAATCATTTCAAGAAAATTTTACTTAATTTTAGTTCTGAGTCTTATCCTTCAATTCAATACTTTTTTTTTCCAGATAAATTTTATTTATATAGATTGTATACATTAAGGAATCCCAGCAGATTGTATCGAGTCTGGACAAGCAACATTGACTCTTTATGAAAGTGCGTAGAGCCGCAGTGGACAGTCGTCTGCATTGTCGATGGCTTTTGCAACCTCATACTGAGCATGCATGAAGTGACAGTGGAGAGGAAACCTCCCCTTTAAAGGAGAAGTCTGGTCAAAATCAGAATTCAAACTGCTGAAAGTATTTTAAATATAAAATTATTACATACTGTTTAATAAATGATGATTTATTTTTTTTAATCTTTTTTAATTAAGAGTAATTTTCATTTGAAGGTCCTTTTATGGGGGCTGCCATCTTGGTGAAGAACAGTACTGCCACCTTTCAGTTTGTGACGTCAGGTCGCGGGATCGGCTGTAGAGCAAGTCCCAATGCCCTATCTGTCCCCTTGTAAATAAATACCCCTTTTCATGGTGAAATATTTTTTTTAACCTCTTAAACAAAGATAGACATGGTATTAAGCATTTAAATTTAAAGTAATACTAATTTTACATTTGAGAGACATAAAAAGACAACAAATAAGCATTGAAGTAGGGTTTATGGGTTGGGTTCTGCAATGTTATAAGATAAGTATAAAACTCATCTTTAGAACCAATCTCTGCTCAAAATGGTGATCTGCACCGCCTAACCTACTTTCAGCAGTTATTGCAACCGTGAACTGCAGAAAATACGGGCAGAGCGGCTCTTTTTGAGTTTACTCTCTGTTCCTGTCAGGATGAGCTGCAGTGCATTATGAGGCGGAGGGATATTTCGGGGTCAATTAGTTTAGAGCCAAAACAAGCCACTTCACCTTCAGAAACAAGCCCCCCCCCAAAAAATGCAACTTTAGAAAAAATAAGACCAAAGTTGCGTAAAATAAGTGGGCTTCGCAACAGTGGGCATGCTTTCTAAGTGCGTCGTATCCCGCATCCTTATTGAGTAACGCTAAATTCATTAAATAACCACAAACATATTAGTTTTAGTTATAGCTAATGATCCCCTGATTTTTCCTTGTTGACCGGACTTCCCTTTTAACAGGGAGGAAAACCTCCAGCAGAACCAGGCTCAGTTTGAACGATCATCGGCCTTAACCGACTGGGAATTAGAAGACGGAGCAGAGACACAAAAAAAAGCACAGAAGCACACATTGATCCAGGAATCCTATGTTATACGGGAATGGCAGGTGATCTGCCTCCCCTGGATGATGGCACAGTTAACAGAAAGCCAGACCAGGTGTACCTACCATAAAGAGAAAAAAAGGCAGCTAAAAGTTGAAATTCCAATAAAAAATACAAATTGGAGAACAGTAGGAGGACTCGGCAGTGAGAAAAATGGACCCTGATAGTCCGTGGGCCAGAATCTGTAGGACGTCTCCTTTACAAACTTTCGTATCGAACTGTCAGGGGGCAACTTTCTTGCACTTGGATAAGTTGCTACACATAGCAGTGATCTCAAAACACCATTGTTCCCACGTTTTCACTTGCACATTAATAAGTTATAGCTGATAAAAAATCTAAACTGTTGCGCTCCAAGAGGTCCAAGAGGTCATGTGATTCGAGTTTTGCTGCTCAGTGAATCAGATCGCTGTATTGTCAGCTGTGCCAGTTCAACCAGTTCATCATGGCTGCGCCCGTAAGGTGTTGTGTGCATCTGTTTCGAGATGAAGAAAGCCCAATAATAGCATTTTCTGGTGCCAGTTGGCAGAGATCTTGATGGCAAGGAAAAAGAAATAGCCCAGTCCATCCATCCATTTTCTAACACGCTTATCCCTGCTGGGTTCGCGAGGGGTGCCGGTGCGAACTTCAGCTGTCAATGGGGGAGAGGCGGGGTACACCTGGACAGGTCGCCAGTCCATCGCAGGGCAGACATAGCCCAGACCTTTGCCCAATTTACTGTGATATCACCAAGACCCTACAGAGGTTGCACAGGCAGTCCAACTTTACCTGGATGGTGGTGTATACCATTGACAGGCATGTCCACGTAGGGATGCACAGACCTGTACACGATAAACGATGGCACCCAGACTTCCATCAGGTATCTGGATGAAATCCTCTCAGCCTTGCATTAAACCAGTTGGCTATGGCGTTAAGTGGTTTTTCATTGTGTCATGCATTATAGATAAGGCTGAAAATAACTTTCATATTTTCCTCAAGATCCACACGCACAAAGCAGGAAGCTCTGATTAAATGACACAGGACATCATACGTAATAAGAATTTCTGCAAATTTACCAGAGTGGGTAAATCTTCTGGGCAAGGAAACCTTGGCCACAAGAAGTATACAGGTTTCACCTGGTTAAAAAGCAAAAACTGTTCTGTAGATTTAGACTGCATGTGCATGTATGGAAATTTAGTTGACAGCCATTATGTCCAACTGGGGCTGAGCAATAAATCAATTTAATTGTTTAATTAGAATTTACAATTTTTAAAGATTTCAATTTTGGAAAATCTGGATTTTATGTTTATGTACTAATTGGGCTTCCATGAAGAGAATAGCATGCACTGCTGAATATTTGTTTAGGAAAATGTACTTTCAAAATATTGTAAAAGACGAAATGTTTTTACTACAATACAAATTTACTCTTTTACTTATGTTTTTAAGTTGTTTTGAAGTTAAACAAGTGAAGTGAAGCCTGTTCTTAGCTCATTGTGTAATGCCTGTAGCAACAAACATTTTGTTATATTACATTGTTTACACTGGCAGGGCTGCCATCTTGTTTTACAAACATGTTACACAACTCACAGAAAAAATGGTTGAAATAAAAGCAAGTTTTTAAAACAATTTCTTTAACTTATTTTTGTGAAAAGGAAAGGAGGAAAAAAGTAAATTAATCGGGTTTGGCATAATAAAATCGGAGATCTTACTTTTAAATCATATCGCCCAGCCCCATGTCTGACCTACACAGTTCTGATCTCTCATACTTATTTTTTTAGTCTGTTGATGGTGACATCGTGATGCTATCAGCCCACTGGGAGAGAAGGAAAGCTGCTCTGACACACCTACAGGAACAACTGCAAAGCCTACCAGATTTCATTAGTGATCTTGATGCCATTACTGCTAACATAGGTGTGTATTTGGTTCAGACATCTTAGAGTCCAGTCATCCTTGTAACAATTAGTTCACTGGCTGTGGAAGTGGTGGTCTGTATGTGATAAGTCACATTTAGAAGAAGGTCAGGAAAGCAATATTTTTAGACATTAAAGCCCATTTAATAGCAGAGTTTTGTGCTCTCTAATGACAGTTCTCAAGTTTGTTTGATTTTTGGGTTATGTATTCTTGGAGGATGAACTTACACAGAGGTACCACGAGCAACAATTGATTAGTTACATGACTGCTGTGGACTTCATGAAAGACCTGTTTTTTTTTTCTGCCAGTTTTCTGGATGGGAGCAATGCCTGATTATAGAGCCATTTGTTGTTTGGATTGTAAGGGTTGATTGAAGATATGAAGGTGTGTTTATTCCATAAATCTGTTCTAGTGTGTATTTTTATTTTTCCAGCTCACTTGGAAGGAGAATTTGAGGAGATGGAAAGCAGACTTCTCTATCTGGAAACTCTGTGTTGTCAGTGTGAGCAACAGAATGTAAAAAATCATCATATGAGCCAACTTGAAGGGTATAAAAAGAAGAAAAGGTAGGACATTTATTGTTTTAAGTGCTGTGAAACTAATTTATATTTAATTTGCTTTCAGTGACCCTCAGTATGGATAGGACATACACTATGGGCCTGATCCAGTGCTTTAAGTGGAAATAGATAAATGCCGGTTTTTTTGAGGGGGAGGGGGCTGAGAAAAATCATAGTTATAGGAATCATAACGACATCACATTTAAAAATGTTTAAAGCACGTTATGTATAAGCAATACTCAGATATTTGTATTGCTCCAGTCTCTCCTGTGGTGCCTTGGTAGGAGCTCTACTTTGCTGTACGGGGTTGGGGCGTTTCGCTGTCGTTTGTACCCCCTGCATCAGGATCGACACAGGAATAGCGGATCTAGTCAACTCCGTCTCATTTTTAGCCGACTAGACATGGAAGTAGAGGAGTGTCGCCACATTTCTTCACACAACTGTTCTCCTATTATTGTTTCAACATACCGAGATGCCTAATATGAGAATCGCATCTGTTTAAACTCCATTCACAACATTACCGCTCAATATTGCACATTCTAATCTGTGGTCGTTTCCAGATTCCTGATGAAAATACAATTTGCTCTGATTGTCTCTCAACTCCAGAAATTCTGTCTGCTGCCAGCAAAACTCCACTTTCCTGAGTCAATTCCAGCTGTGTGCTTTATTCTTGTGCTGTGGCGTGTACACCAGAGCACAAACTGTGCTCAGTCAGGTAACACCTGTTAGTCATGTGCAGACCCCTGCTAGCTGGTCTGCACATGATTTAAGTGTCGAGACTGACGCCATTCCTGGACCTGTGGCCTTGGTGTTTATTTTTTTAAGGGTAGAAGTCACTTGGTGGAGCTGCAGGATGAGAGGTTGATGGTGCTTCTCTGCCTGGGGAAGAAGTTCAGGCTCCCAGCTCCTTTGAGAATCAAAGTGTGCAAATGAACTGTTTAAGGTGTCAGGGAGAGCCAGATCATTGCTTGCCTGCTGGTCGCTAAGCTTGTTTCTGACATGGGGAGATGTCTCTCCCCATGTCACGTGGATTGTTGCTGCTGAAGTGGTTCTCCATGCACTGCTTGTACCTTTGCTTGGTCTACTGGATGCCATTTTTAAGTTTGCGTCTAGCCCTGCTGTAGGTCAGTCTGTTTTCAGATCTGAACGCCGCATCCCGGGCCTTCAACAGGGACCACACTGAGCTGTCCACCCATGGTTTCTGGATAGGAAACACTCTGATTGTTTTTGTGGGTAGGACAGCATCAGTGCAGAAGTGGATATCGGAAAGCACAGATGATGTGTAGTTTTCTAAGTCAGCACCCTCTTTGAAAACATCCCAGTCAGTGATTTCAAAACTCTCCTGTAGACCTAAGCAAGCCTATTCTGTCCAAACCTGAACAATTTTTATCACCGGTCTGGTTCTGCAAATCAGTGGTTTGTAGACAGGAATCAGCTCTACGGAGATGTGATCTGATGAACCAAACTGTGGGGCTGCGACAGCTTTGTATGGTCTTGGGATGTTACAGTGAACTTGATCTAATGTATTATTGTCTCTGGTCGGGAACTTAAGGAGCACAGCCTTTATATTAACATGGTTAAATGTTATGGGAGTTTTGAACAGATAACTGACTTCCCTGAGTTACTGAAGAAGGAGACGGTGGAGTGATACAGTTCCAGCACTTTTATTGAGAAACAGAGCAGAGATCACATAGATGGAAAGTAATCGCACCCCGCGGTCCCGCTGCAGTCTGCGTCTGCCCTGTCTCTGCCCATCTCGCCTTTCGGCTCCCCCTAATACTGCACAGTGGCCTTCTCATAAGACAAAACAAAGACAGTCTATCATAAACAATCAGTATCCCTCAGCAGCTGCAGCATTTGGCCTTGCAATCAGCAAACAGTGGATCTTATACTCAGACATCTTGTCTCCAGGCCTCCTCTGTCCGAGTGGCGTGAGGCCATAGTGACTTCAGAATGATAATTCTTATAACATTCCTCTCTTTTTTTTTGATGATGGCGTCGTCAACATCAAGACAAAACAAGATGACCCATCACATGAAAATGTGAACAAAACACAGAGGTCCCATTTCTGTAAACTCGTAAAGTGGGACCCAAAAGGTTCCCGTGTTGGAACCAGGCAGTACTGGAACTTTTAGTACAGATCAACATGAATGCTTCATAGAGCTTTAACACACAAGATCAAAGGTTTAGCTTTTATCTACAATTTAGGGTTCATCTAATTAAGTAAGGACTGTTTTAGGTACCTATGCGCACATTATTTCAAAATTACGTAAGACTAGGTAAGCTAAACCTGTTCAGTAACCAAGGTCGAATCCGTCTACTCTTCCCCAACCCTGTCAAACCCCACTTGGTTCTCCTTTCTCCATTCCCGCGGACAATCATCCATCACTTTCATACCTTACAAATCCAGGAGTGCCAGTGTGGAGTAGAGGGCAGGCCGGGCCCCTTTACGCATCAGAAAACGTCATCCTCTCTAAAGGATGATAAAAACTGACGTGACCCCAGGTGAAATCCCGCTCTCGGCCAGTCTGTGCAAGAAGTACCTGTATTGAAACTAGGAGTTACCATTACCAGCTTATATTAAAATAATCTTTAGAGCCAATCAGATCCTGGTTATTCCTATATCAAAGCAAAAGGTGCATAAACCATAGATCTTTGTGTGTCTGAAGCTAACTGTTTCCATTTTTTCCCCATACAACCATATTGATCAACATGATGCAACATTACAGTGTAGATGTCATCACACCAACAGTCAAACATGTGAGTCAGTGGAACAGAGCAGTTAAAGAAACAGTAACACAATATGAGAAGAGTCCGAAACGTCAAGAACGCAAAGTTAAGAAAGCCTTCAAGCCTTTCATGGCACAAGGCAGAAATGTATCTAATCGCGCTTAGGGTCTCTTCAGGCAAGTCCTCCCGTTGAAGAATAAGGAATCGGAGTTCTCTGGCTTCTGCATCCCCAGTCCTCTTCTTGGTTCCCCCTCGCAGGCTGGACGATTGAGCTGGATGGTAATGAATGTTCAGGTCTATATGGGGCACTGAGCATTTTATTTTGCATTTCTCTCTAATAAAACACTTTGTGAAGATGGTCTGCAGACACGAGTCCTTGTTTCCACTGGGGAACAGAAACAAGGTGTAATTAGTGTTCTTATCAAAACCCCCATTCATGTGTCATTTATTAAAACATCCTCCAAGCACTTTCACATTCAAGATATTTCTGTGCACAATTATTTAGCTCCCAGAGCTCTGCAATTTAATTATTAGTTAAAAGAGTAATCTTTCAGTTCAAATGTATCTGCAGTAAATTCATAGTAATTCTTAACAGAATGCTATCAATGTGTGTCTTAACTGTTGTCTGACAGTTGAAGTTCTCTGCAACATATTTTCATCAACATATTTGTTTCATGTCATTTCCCGTTTTATTTTAAAACCCAACTGAGAAAAAGAAAGCCTTTCCATGGGAAAGTCTTTTCCCTCTTTCTCTCTCTTTTTTTTAAAGAAAGTGAGGTGCTGTTCTGCACAGAAAAGACAACATATTTATACCATGCTGTTACTGTTCAAGGATACCAAGGTTCTACAAAACAAAGCAGTGAGCGGGAGAGAACAGGAGCTTTTTGAAAACGTTCTAACATTGTTGAACAACTAAAGCTACTTAAGCAAATCAGAATTAGTTCCCAATAAAGTAAACCTTACATTGTGTACATTGTGATTATTTATTTATTTATTTATTTATTTATCTATCTTCCTAAACTGAGGATTAAGGACTTTGATTAAGAAGTTCTTGGATGAACGCATCTCTGTGTTCCTATTTGTCTAGGCCTCGGTAATCTGTTCTATGTTTTCTGAGTGCCTGGTCAGGAAGGGTTAAGGTTCTCTGAAGCTTTCTGTTTTCAGCAACCCTGAAAACCCAGAACCCTTTACAGTCAACGTTAGGTGTCAGGTAACCTGTGGGACCACCTCGTCGTCTCTCTGGTTCCACCAGCTGTGTCAAGTCCATAACAGCTCCAGACCACAGCAGCTCGTCCCTGGGTGCTGTGCCCCAGGGGTCTCCACACACCCCTGTGTGGAATGTCTCTCATTGTAAGGATCTCACCTTATGTCCCTTTCAAGATGTTCTATACACAACAGGAGTTCCAATGTGGGGTGTCATTGCTGCTTTAATGTTCCTCAGAGAAAACCTTCATTCATTGATATCACCTTCAAGCTGTTACCCTTTTATCATCACAGCCTCCCAGCAATCCTGACCAGATCCAAAATGTCCCCATAATTTAATCTAATTGAAGTAATCTTACTTATTTTCAGTATGTAAGACGATAACCATTAAATTATCCTGATCTAAAAGCTCTCAGGTTAACAGTTAGCTAAAACTCAGTGTTATGTGTTTTTTTCCCCCTTAGGATGTTTAACTATTGAGTTATTTGTGTTTTAGTTGAAAGATATTAAATCTCCATAAATAGTGTAACAATTTTACACTGATGCTTTAATCCCAAATTTACCCATGTTAGTTAGTAAAATTATGCTAATTTTATTGCAACCTTATCCATTTTAGCCAGTAACCTTTTCTTTGCGTTTGATTTATGCCTGTCAGAGTAGCAGAAATCAGCTTACTCTAAGATGTTCATTAAATGAAATGCTATTTAAAAGTTCACATTACTCTACTTATATAGTGAAAACTAATTAATTCATTTATTTATTTAACTGTTGATATAATACCCACTTCATTTATTAAGTTGTTCTATGATTCCATCAAGCTGCTTCTTTAAAAGTTTTCCACCTTTACCTAATCCTAATGTTTCGTAATGTGTGTTTTGTTTTAATTGTGTACAACAAAATCTGAAGTGAAATGCATGAATTTGTGTCTGCAGAACTCATCTGTGTTTGTTGTCGAAGGTTGTCCGATGCCTCAGTCACAGTACTTCATTGTCCGTTTTCAGTCCAATGTCTGAGTTCAGCAGCACAACATTCTAACCTGACAACAGCCAGCTGTATGTATCACTCCGCCTAGCTCCACTCACATACATCTGGGACACCGCCATAGGCATTGCCTTTACTGAAGGCTGGGCCTTATCAAAACTCCTTGCATATGATTGGATAAGCCACTTGTCTGTCATCTTTATCAACGTGCTATTTCAACCACTCACACCGAAGCTAACCCGTGACGCTGATGAGACCGACGCCGGAAAAAAAAACCTTTTTTTTTTTTTTTTATGTGTTTGCGGCTCTAGTGCAGGGTTTCCCGCAGCGCTATTTTGGCGAGGCGGCCGCGGAAAACGTGTCGTCCACCCCCCCCCCCCCCCCTCCGCTCCGCGAGCCGGTCCGCGGAAAACGTGTCGTCCACCCCCCCCCCCCCCCCCCCCCCCGCGGAGAAAAAGTCATCCACCCCCCCCCCCCCCCCCCCGGTCCGCGAGTCGATCCGCCTCGCATAAGCAAATCCATGCGGGAAACACTGTAGTGGCACACCTTTTATTGACAGTGAGCTGACAGGAAGAGGGGGAAGACAGGCGGCAAAGCGCCGCGGGTCGGAGTCGATCCCGGGCTGACCGCGTTGAGGACTAATAGGCCTCCCAATATGGTTAGCGCTAGCCGCTAACCGCTCCGGGGCGCGTACGCGCCCCGGAAAACAAAACTTGCCAAATCCGGTCGGGAGAAGGGCGAAAACATGGTTTCCACCAACAAAAGCCTTCAGAGCCGTTCTCTGATGTTCTTTTGATGAAACAATATCAGATAGATTGGACAACACGGAGGAAATAGCAGCATCAATGCTAACGCTTGCTTCCTCGATGCGAGCCGCCATTGTTGTTGGAATCTCACGGTGGCTTCTCCACTACGTCACATCCATGAAACACCCGCCCTGCGTCCTGATTGGCCAGACCAAAAATTTGGTTGGGGAAATCATTTTCAATGAGCCGTGTCCCAGATGTATGTGAGTGGAGCTAGGCGGAGCGATACATACAGCTGGCTGTTGTCAGGTTAACAACATTCTCCTTCCCTTCAAGAGTCCACCCTCCAGTCCTCACGCCTGCAAACAGAATGAATTCTGCCAGCATTTTTTGCCAAAGAAAATGCTCCATAGGTTGAAAAGAAATTACAGTAAAGCAGTCTCAAACATTTTAACTACAGTGTTCCCTCTAAAATGACAACTATAAAAGAAATAAAAGGATAAAAAATAAGTCAAACTTTGCCTCTGAAAAAATAAAACTCAAAACTGGATCAGGCTGAAGTCAATGACTTCACCTTTACTCCTTGTCCCAAGGATCAGCCCCCATGTCACTGCGGCACTGTTTTGGTATTCTCTTGCATCTGAGAATGTCTAAATGAGACTAAATCTATGTTAGCACATTCCTATCATGATGACCAGGTTTCTTTGCAAAGAAAAAGAAGCAGAAAGATAGAACTGTTAATAGCAGAAAGCAACAAACAATCTTTAAGACACCACCTTTCCCTGCTGGAAGATCTCCTGGCTTGGTTAAAATTAAGCATAATTTAGTGTCCAAATCTGATTATGACTCCTTACCGCACTGCTAGCACTGTCTTTTCAGGGTCTTCTGTTGGCAGAAAGGTGGCGTCTCCTTTAATCTGAAAGCAATAACTCAGAGAAAACAAGAGTGTTAATAGCATGCAGTTAAAACCTTGGTCCCCTTAGTGTCACTTTACCGTGATGTTGTTTGTTTTTTCTTGCTGATCCTGGGAAGGTATCTGTTCTTCACCTTTCCTTTGAAACTCTGTTCAAAACGCCTCTAAAAGAAACGAAAAAGAAAAAAGATGGTCTTTTCCAATATGTCATACATTATTAACTTATTACAACTTTTGATTTTTTTCTGATCCTTTGACCATGTGTATTTGCAATCAAAAATCATGTATATCTAAACTTATTTCAACTGGACTGGTTTGTGATGAATCATTATTATTACAAGCAATGAGATCTCAGTAATTTTAAATTACTTTAGGGCTAAAAAACTACTCAACAAGCTTTATGTAAAGCTTATTACCAGTTCCAATTTTCTAACAAAGCTGAAATATCTTTGTTCAAGCCATGTTAATCTCACTATGTATCTATTTAATTTGGTCCGGATATTTAATGTGGGAAAACAAACTATGTGATAGAATTATTATTACTTCGTCTACATATTTTATGTTATTTACTATTTTCATTGTATTTATCATATATATTTACTCTTTACTACTAAGAAGTTTTAAGGTTTTAGATCTCTTTTATAGTTGCAGAAGGCCTGCAGAAAGCAGAGAAATATGTTGTGATTATAAGTGTTTTTATGAACTCTATTCAGCCATCTGGAGTGCTGCACTGTGTGAACTGCTTGGTTTTATCTCGAAGGTCACAGTTATTTTGCTTATCCCTACCCCTTAGCTTGACAATGGAACCAGGGATTCCCTTTCCTAATAAATAGAGAGGGGGCGACGGATTTGCTTCAGATCGGATTTGGACATCTGTATTAAGCATCTCCGTTCGATCTCCTTGCAAGATTATTTGAAAACCAATCTCATTGTTGTCTCTCCTTCTTGTGTTGTTAATGAATGTTTTAGGTGTTTGAACCTGACACTGTTATTGAAGTCTCTCTCTTCCTTTCCCTTTTAGTTAACATAGTCCATGCTTAAAAATGTCATTTGAATTACGGAGCTGCAGTTCTCCCAAAACAAATGAACATTTTGAAACCATGAACATTAATTTTAACCAAATTAATTCACACAGATGAACGTTTAGTTACATACGATACATACATACGTACAGTTACATACAATGACATTCAGACAGACGAACACGTGCAGGCCTGCTTTTTTCACTATCCTACACAGTTCTGTGTTTTCATAATTTTTAAACGTCTAAGGCAACGCCGAAAGATGTTTTCAACTTGTTAAGTTCCCGCTTAGTTTAAAAAGGGGAGAGCGTGCGCTACGACCCCCGAATGTTTCGTCCACACGCGGTTTTACTCTTCAGTCCCGCAAGGACACAACTCTTTGTCTCACAGAAACCTGGACGCGTATCCATTTTTGAAAGTTATTTGTCGTTATTAGCAGTTCAGAACACTTTTGCCCATAACGGAAGTGTCTCTTGTCAGTCCCCCTGTAAACGCGTCCCCGGTGCAAGGTCCTTTTAGTTCCGTTTCCGTTTTCTGTTTTATTCATTTTATTAAAGTTTCGCTTTTCTTTTTTTTCTCTTGATTTTATTTTTATTATTTAGTAGTAGTACTGCAATAAAATAATAATAATAATATCCCTATGTGAGAAATCTGCATGTTTAATCAAATCATTTCAAATCATATATGCATGTCATGCTTCTGGGCCCCTAGTTTTTCAGCATGAAATCGAACGTCTCACCCTGGGGCAGGGCTTGACCCTGAGAACTCTGCCTTTAACCCATTACACGGACTCTTCTGCTTCCAGACCTTGTTTTTTTTGTTTTTATTATTATCTACTTGTCCTTAGCACGATCGACCAACTAAAATGAAAGACCTCACTTCTGATGGTCGCCTTTTTTGGTATAATGGTCGGGGTCCCCACTTATCAAAGCTG
Source organism: Fundulus heteroclitus (assembly GCF_011125445.2). Classification (NCBI taxonomy): domain Eukaryota; kingdom Metazoa; phylum Chordata; class Actinopteri; order Cyprinodontiformes; family Fundulidae; genus Fundulus; species Fundulus heteroclitus. Next base: position 1,888,558 of record NW_023397044.1, on the reverse strand, counting down.
CAACAGTCAAGGACTTAAGCATCCCTGCCGCTTTCATCCACAACAGAAGTGGACAGCCTCTTGTGCAAATCCAAGACAAGAGGACTTTATGACCAGCTGCAAACTGCTCAGCCCGGTCACCCATTCTCCAGGTGAAAATAACTCTGCCCCTCTTCCTCCCAGCATGAGAGTCCGTATTTCAGCTGAAAATGTATTTTAATTAAATTTTGAATTTTAGTTTAATCTTAAAACTTTAGTCACTGTTCTGTATTGCGAATCCTGTTTTATATAAATATAATTAATTATTTCTACCGGCTTTTACTTTTACTAACTTTTTAGGTTTACAGTTTTAAATTTTAAAATTTCTTGAGGTATTCTTTAAATGGGGTTTAACTTTTAAAAGCTTGCAAGCATTTTTGAGCAATTGCGTTTATTTTTAAAAGAGCTGGAAAATAATCCCCTTACCGTCTCATGAAAGAAAGGTTCGGATCTTCGCGCCGACGCCCAGAGATGCTCCGAGACCAGGAGCTCCTCCACGTCCCTTAAAAATCTATTCGGGGTACCAGAGGCCGGATAACCTCTCCGGGCTTGCCAAAGCTGCTCCTGTCCCCGGACTCCCAGGCTCGTAGGTCGGAGATCTTGTTCCTTTACGCCAAATGTTATGGGAGTTCCCAACAGATAACTGACTTCCCTGAGTTACTGAAGAAGGAGACGGTGGAGTGATACAGTTCCAGCACTTTTATTGAGAAACAGAGCAGAGATCACATAGATGTAAAGTAATCGCACCCCGCGGTCCCGCTGCAGTCTGCGTCTGCCCTGTCTCTGCCCATCTCGCCTTTCGGCTCCCCCTAATACTGCACAGTGGCCTTCCCATGAGACAAAACAAAGAGTCTATCGTAAACAATCAGTATCCCTCAGCAGCTGCAGCATTTGGCCTTGCAATCAGCAAACAGTGGATCTTATACACAGACATCTTGTCTCCAGGCCTCCTCTGTCCGAGTGGTGTGAGGCCATAGTGACTTCAGAATAATAATTCTTATAACATTTGCCCAGCAAATGTCATAGCCACTTCTGGATTACTGTTCATTTGGCCAGGAACAAAGCAGTAAAGTTCTTCAAGAGGTAGCTTAGCGTTAGCTCTCGGCTGCATGTAAACTGCAATGATTATCACAGAGCTAAGCTCTCTAGCCAGTTTAAATGATCTGCACTTAACTGCAAGGTATTCCAGGTCAGGTGAGCAGAAGGTTCCGGCGACTTTTGCCAAAGTGCACCACGTGTTGTGGATTTAAATTGCCAGACATCCTCCTTTTTGTTTTTTCGCATTGATCGGCCTGGTACAGCGTCGGCTCCTTCAATCCTACCACTTCTTTGGGGATGCTGCCGTGTTACCACGATTCTGTCAAAATCGCTACACAGCTGTCCATCTTAGGCGCAGCGATTCTCAACCGGATCTCCTCGAGTTTGTTGGGTAGGCCAGAATGAGGTTCGGAACTGTTGGTCTGTATGGATTAGCTTTTAGCCAAGTCAGCAGGCCTGCCATCTCGTTCTTCGTTTACCCAGTTTTCCAGTTTCAGAAGCAGATATAGTGGAGCTTCTGTTGTCTGATGCAGTTTGTGGTGAACAAAGTCCGGATTCCATGGTCTGTACAGTTTGTGAACTCCTGGGTTAGGTTCCAAAGGTTCTCTGTTCTGTATTGTATTAGAGCTTGGAGTGGTGATAACGAGTGAAAAAACAAAGAAAAAAAGCCTGGAGCACCTCGGCTGTTGCAGTCCCCTGCTCTGCCATGATCTTAGCCATTAATTGTAGCTCCGCTGCTCTCACTGTATATTTTCAACATGGCTGAGAGTTGCAAGAAGTTTATGAGGTGAAGAGGAAGGTCTCAGTAGAAAGAAATGAGTGGATTTCTCAAGCAATCCTCCCTGTGGAGCAGAAGAGCAGGTAAGAAGGTTATTCAAAAAGGGACTTGGGGAAACTTCCAGAGAAATTGTTGACTCTGCTGTTGAACACTATCTATAGACCAAAACATGTGTATCAAGCCACGCCTCTCCACTCTCTCTACCTCCACTCCAGCTGCAACCCACCCCCTTTCCCCTCCTCTTCTCACCCTTCACCTACCTATGCGCATATTTGCAAATGATAAATCCATCCATCCATCCTCTTCCGCTTATCCGGTGTCGGGACGTGGGGCTAGCAGTTTCAGTAGGGAGGCCCAGATGTCCTTTTACCCAGCCACTTGGGCCAGCTCCTCCGGGGAATCCCAAGGTGTTCCCAGGCCAGCCGAGAAACATAGTCCCTCCAGCATGTCCTGGGTCTCCCTCTGGCTCTCCTCCCGGTGGGACGTGCCCGGAACACCTCACCAGGGAGGCGCCCAGGAGACATCCTAACCAGATGCCCGAGCCACCTCAACTGGCTCTTCTAGACATCGAGGATCAGTGGCTCTACTCTGAGTCCTCCTCAGATGACTGAGCTCCTCACCCTATCTCTAAGGGAGAGCCCAGACACACTACAGAGAAAACTCACTTTGGCCGCTTGTATCCGGGATCTCGTTCTTTCGGTCATGACCACAGATGAGGGTAGAAACGTAGATCGACCGGTAAATCGAGAGCTTCACCTTTTGGCTCAGCTCTCTCTTCACCACAACGGATCGGTACAGCGCCCGCTTCACAGCAGACGCAGCACCAATCCGCCTATCGAGCTCCCCCTCCATCTTCCCCTCATTCGTCAAAAATACCCCAAGATACTTAAACCTCTCTACTAGGGGGAGTACATCCTCCCCAACCCAGAGAAGGCACTCTACTCTTTTCCGGCTCAAGACCATGGTCTTGGATTTGGAGGAACTGAGCCTCATCCCGGCCACTTCACACTCTGCTGCGAACCGCTCCAGTGAGAGCTGTAGATCACGCCCTGATGATGCCAATAGAACCACGTCATACGCGAATAGCAGAGACGCAATCCTAAGGCCATCCAAGCAGATCCCCTCCAACAACTTGGCTGCACCTAGAAATTCTGTCCATAAAAGAATTCTGTCCAAACACAATCGGTGACAAACGGCATCCTTGGCGGAGTCCAACTCTCACTGGAAACGGGTCCGACTATAATATTAATAATTAAACATCATTGATCTCACAATGGGGCAACTCACTTCTGCATTTTAACCCATCCCCTTTTGGGAGCAGTGGGCTGCCACTGTGTGGTACCCGGGGAACAATCGGGGGTTAAGGGTCTTGCTCGGGGACCCAGAGTGCAGTCTGTGGGGATCGACCTTCTCATAACGCAAGCGCGCTGCTCTAACCACATGGGAGGTTGTAACACTCACCCCTAGACTAGGCAGTAAGTACTGCAGACCAAGCTCTCACACCAGTCATACATAGACCTAATAACCTTTATTAGAGGGCCTGGTACTCCATACACCCGGAGTGCCTCCCACAGGACCCCCCGAGGGACACTGTCGAATGCCTTCTCCAGGTCCACAAAACGCATGTACATTGGTTGGGCAAACTCCCAACCTGCTGAGGTTCCCCAGGAGGGAACCTGCTGAGGTTGTAGAGCTGATCCAGTGATCCACGGCCAGGACGAAAACCACACTGCTCTTCCTGAATCCAAGATTCGACTATCTGATGGACCCTCCTTTCCAGACCCCCAGTATAGACCTTACCAAGGAGGCTTAAGAGAGTGATTCCTCTGTAGTTGGAACACACCATCCGGTCCCCCTTTTTAAATAAGGGGACCACCACCCCAGTCTGCCAATCTAGGGGAACTGCCCCGATGTCCACGCAATATTGCGGAGCCGTGTTAATTAACACACCCCCGCAACATCCAGAGCCTTAAGGTACCCAGGGCGAATCTCATCCATCCCTGGGGCCTTGCCACCAAGGAGCTTTTTAACCACCTCTGTGACCTCAGCACCAGAGATGGGAGAACCCCACCCAGAGTCCCCAGGCTCTTCTTCCTCAATGGAAGACGTGTTGGTGGGATTAAGGAGGTCTTCGAAGTATTCTGCCCACCGACACGCGATGGTCAGCAGCACACCACCCCCACTATATACAGGGTTAGTATTGCTGCTTCGATGATTTGGCAAAAAAAAGAAGAGACAGTGAATTCAGAGGCAAAAACAGTTTAACATATATTTATTACAATTTGGAATTCCAAAGTGGGAGACACCTACAAGTTTTATCACAGCCGTGGATACCTTAACTTTCTCTGTCCGTGTCATAAGTGTGTCTCAACGCTTACACGTTCGTACCTTCCTTTTGAGCCTACGGACGGCTCCAAACGGGGGCCAGACCAACATTTTTTCTAAGTTTCCTTGAGACATTGAGTCTGCTGAGAACATCTGTTACCTGACCTTTGACCATTAAATGTAATCTATTACCCTAGCTCGGTTCCTGGGAGTTAACTAGAACAACATTGAAACCTTGAGAAAAGAATTTTAAAAGCGTTATCTGCTCACAAGGCTGTCATATATCTACTTGCTCCCCCTGTGCCTGGAACAAGCTTACTGAAGTCTGAATCCACCCTTTGTTCTGCATACATCCTCATCTATTTAGGTTACTGGGTTAAAGTTAACATCTGTATTACTTTAAACTACACTATTTTATTTATATATATATATATATATATATATATATATATATATATATATATATATATATATATATATATATATATATATATATATATAGTGTGATTATATTTCCATAACAATTCCCCCTCTGGACTCTCAAAAAGAGAGTCCACAAAATGCAGGTACTGAAAATAGAAACATAAAACTAAGAATGTGAGACACAGAAAAAACACCCCTGTGAGTCTGATAAACATATTGGGGCAAAACATCATAAACAAAGCATGCAGAAATTATTCTTATCAAGTCAAACAAATCAAAATCAACACAGTGAAATAAATCAAAAAAATTTAATGAGTAACTCATAATCAGCATGAAAAAATGTAAAAGTACTACCAAACCATACTGCAGTAACTAATAGGGCAGTATCACAAAATCAAACACATGCATAACATTATATAGTCATAAAACAACACAAAATCAAACGGCATAATACCTGAAAAATCTCATATCACCCCATGATACTGAACCAACTCAAATCTTACATCCTTAAGAGGAGGCTCTGTCTCCACCTGTAACATCTGAGTATTGGGAGAAGATGAGGAAAGTGTGCCCTTCTCAATAGTAGTGACAATAAATCGAACAGCGAGAGTTCTCATACAGGGGACACAGCAGCAGCCACACGTAACCAAAATTGCCAAAAACACTGACAGAGAAAGCATCATAGAAATAATCAAATTCTTCCATTTACCCAGAGCCTGTGTCAGCCATTTATCCAAAGGATTGTCTATTCCTGATTGTTCGTGCATCGTTTCACTCAGAGTCCTCAAACCTTCTAAAGCTTTAGTCAACAATCCATCCGGCGCTGTATTATTAGGAATAAACGTACAACACATATCTCCAAACATGGCACAAACACCCCCTTTTTCCGCCAAAAGCATATCCAATGTCATCCTATTCTGAACAGCCATAAAAGAGGTAGGAGCTCATTGTTCCGCCAGACCTTCAACAGCATCTCTAGTCAGATTAGACAAACGTAACACATTGTAATGTATGTAATTAATTCTATCAACATTCTTATTAGGAGTAATCCAAAGAAATATGGATTCAATCCCTGCTGCAACCTGATCTGCCAACTTATATCTGTCGGGAACACCCCTGGACACGCCGATCGAATCTATGTATGTAGGAGAATTACGTGCCAAATCTATGTAACAGGTGTTCCTGGTTTAACCCTGGTCCCATTAACAACAGTGGTGCCACCAACCTTACCATGGCACACACACCCACAGAACCGAAAGGGATCCGGACAAACAACTGTTTTCCGCCACAATAATAATACAAGCTCTCGCCCAAGTTGCTATATCTTCCACAGGAAACACCCATTGACACCACTCAGGTGGAATTACTCCTACCCTAGACGTAACTTCTGTCCATCTTGCTGTGAAATTAAAACACACGTATTGCTTAGTTTGATTACCAGGAGTAAAGGGCCCAGGTACAGTGTCATTGTTTATAGGAGGGAAAAGATCATGATAGTACTCACACCCCTCAGAGCGGCCTTTTGTCAACTCTAAAATGCAATCATATCCTGTAGGATCCTCAAAAGGAAACAAAGGTGCTGGTTCTGTTGTTAAACTTGGCCTAGCCGCAGCACATGGTACACAGCTCTCAGCTGTATATTGTCTGGCAGTCTGAGCCATCCAAGAAACCCACAAATTACGTCTCATATCCCCTGTAGAACTATTAATGATGTTACCAGGGGTCAATTTATTATAATCTACATGAAGTCCTCCTGAAAAGGATATGGCTTTCCCCACTTGTGGTGAAAGAATCTGTACACCAGAATAGTTGCATTATATAGAGAAATTTTAATCAAACCAACGGGACCGTCATCCCGTGAACCTGCTCCAAGGACAAGATAAAACCCTGACGGATTAATACTACATGGTTTGGGCTTAGTTACGCCACTACTATATGCAGAATAAACCCCAGTGTATGCCCCAAAATAAGGATTAATATTCAACCCTAAAATGGTCAGGGTAATGGGATTAACACCTTGTTCTACCTGATGAGGACCTCTAGTAATGGTTAATGCCTCTTGTAATAATTTATCAAATCCACCATGGCGCACTGGAACAGCCTCATTTCCGGTGTGCCACCTCATATAAACCCAGCGGTAGCACCAAGGTATGGGGGAGTCAGGAATCCCCTTCGGCAACACACAAGCATAAACATCAGATTGCTGCCAGATTGATGGGTCGCCCCCACAATTTACCACTGAACATAAATCAAAGTCAAATACAACCCTTGTTCCTAAAGTGTGATGCAGTTCAATACCACAATGTTGAATCAGACAATCATCTTTATCCTGAATGGCCCACTCCTGACGCCTGATAGGATCAGCAGCACCTGCTTCTTAAATAACAATGCTCAAAACAAACATGCCCAACAAAAGAATCAGAATCCATAAACCCAAAGTCAGCTTCCGCTGAATTAACCCAGTACCCAATTTCCGCTCAATGTTTAACTTCATACAAAAACCGGAATATTCTCTATTTTAAAAATCGAATATGTAGATCAGGGTACACTTACTCACACACCTAAAAAAATGTTATGACAAAATATGAAACAAAAACAACCCTCCTTTGAGATCAAACAAATCCTAAAACTATTACCAACTTACCATGAAGGTCCTTCACCGGCAAATGTAACCTAATAGTGTACATATAAAATCAAAAAATATTGTAAAAAGTAAATCAAACCAACATTTGTTATATTTAAATCTAGAAAGATAAAAAAGCATATAAAATCACATAAATGTTTACAAGGTTTTCGTTTTCCTTTTTTTTCACAATAACATCAACTTCCCTCTTCCAGACGTTCTTAGAAGAAGGGTGACGTCCCACAGCCACTCAATACAACAGTGATGAATCTTCAGGCTGGATCTTCAACACACAGGTAGACTGCCAGTGGTGTCAAGAACCAGAGGGTTTTATTGTGAGCCTGAGTCTGGTTCTATTCACAGCTGACTGAGCCCAATCAGCTGATCCACTCCTTTAAACCTCCTGAACCTCCGTCAATTACCTCTGAGGGTCTGCTGCTGGTGCACACTGGCTCCAGTGAAACCACTTATTACCTTTTCCTCCCAACCTCACCGCATGTGAGGTTCTCTCGATCACCTTGAAGGGTCCTGTGAACCTCTGCTCTGACTACTTTCTTTTGATGACCTTGAGCCAAACCCAGTCGACGTCCGGAGGTGGTGTTCCTCCTTCTCCTTCCTTGGGATGTCCACGTATCTTGGTGTACGCCTCCAGCACAGCCTGCAACTGTGAAAAGTACTCCTTACTTGTCAGACTCTGCAAGTCGCCTGCAGTTCCCAGTGGTCGATGTTGGGGCCCAGGAAAGCTTCTTCCCGTCTCCAGCTCCTAAGGAGTAAATCCTGTTGTTGAATTAACTGAAGACCTGATTGACATCAGAGCGAGAGGCAAGGCATCAACCCATGATAGTTTCGTCTGTGCACAGAGTTTAGCCAAATTAGTTGAACTTTTCAAGTTCAGGTTCATTCTTTCCACTTTGCCTTGCGATTGGGGGTGATACACGGTGCCAAACCTGTGCGTGAGCCCTAAACTGGACTCCACCCGTTGCAGGTCCTGGTTCTTGAAGTGGGTTCCATTGTCAGTCCTTATCTTTTCAGGGAACCCATGCCTGGGAATGTAATGGTTAATGAGGCATTTTATCACTGTTTTGCTGTCCTCTCTTCTAGCAGGCCAAGCCTCTGGCCATCCCGTAAAAGCGTCCACACACACCAACAAATACTTAAAGCCTCCAGCAGGGGTCACCATGTCTGTATAATCAAGAATCACTTCCTTCCCAGGAATTGTGATCAAAGGAAATCTTCCCTGCAAAGGTTTCAAAGTTTTCTTTGAGTTAAATTGACCACACAGTGTACAACTTTTTACAAAATGTTTGACCATGTCTGACATAAATGGATGCCACCAATGGTTCAAGTTGTCCATCATCTGTCTGACACCCACATGTCCAACACCATGTGCCTCAGAAAAAAGCTCCTGTTTCAAACCTGGAGGAAAAACCAGTCTGCCATCTGGCCCTCTCCAGCAACCTTCCTGCTCTGAGGCTCCTCTGAGCCTCCACATATTCTTCTCCTCCAGAGCTGCTCTGCTCTGCAACTGTTTAATGTTACTCATGCTCAACTCTTCTCTCAGCTCCTCTTCCACCGTCACCATCATCATCTGAGGCGCATATCCAGCGGCTGCTTTGGCAGCCTGGTCTGTAGCGTGATTTCCTAATGCAATGTCTGAGTTACTGGTATTGTGTCCTTTGCACTTTATCACAGCAATTCTGGCCGGTAATAATAAAGCATTGGCCAGCTCTCTCATTTCCATCTCGTGTTTTATGGGTTTTTCCCCGCTGTCAAAAATCCTGCTCTCAACCACTGACATAACTCCACATGCACTGCCCCAGTTGCATATGCTGAATCTGAATATACATTTACCTCTTGTTGTTCTGCCAACTTTAATTCCTCAATCACTGCTATTAGCTCTGCTCTCTGTGCTGACTGAGGTCCTTGTAACCTTTCTGCCTTCCTTGTCAAAAATCCTGAGTCTGTTTGCTCCACGACAGAATAGGCTGCTTTCAGTCCTTCACTTTCATGTCTGAAACAGCCATCTGTGAACAACTGTCTCACCTGTGGGCCAGTCAATAGGACTGGCTTCTAGATCTGGTCTTACCTTCTCCATCCTGGAAACCAATTCTGCACATTGATGGGGTTCGCCATCTGTCATGCCATCTGCCATGTTTACACCTTCATGTGTATATGTGATGTTGGGTGCTTCCAAGATTTTGGACAGCCTGTGATGTCTGAGTGCAGTCATAGTGAAGCTTTGTGAATTCACATAAGCCACAACACTGTGAGTTCTCAAAATGGTTAGACTGTGTCCCATGACTAAATGTGCAGTCTTTTGAATCATTCTGGCTATTGCTGCTGCATATTGTGTGCATTGGGGATGACGTTTTTCCATGTTGTCCAACATTACTGATATATACATCAAGACTTTCCGCTCACCTTTCTTCCTCTGAAACAAAATGCCATTTAAAGCAAATTTTGTTGCAGAAACGTCAAGAAAAAATGGGATAGAGTAGTCTGGAAGAGTCAATTCAGCAGCAGATGCAAGTCGTTGTTTAAGCAGAACAAATGCTTCTTCGGCTTTCTGATTCCAAACCAAAACATTATTTAGTTTTCTCATACCTTGCGCCTTCACGAGGTCCCTCAAAGGCTGTGTCAGGTCTGCATAGCCGGGAATATAGTTATAGCTCTAACCAGTCAATCCCAGAAAAGACAGCATGTCTTTCACGCGGAGCGGTTTAGGATGTGTCAAAATGCTCTGCTTATGACTGGAGGACACGCTGGTTGTTTCTGCAGAGATGACACGGCCCAGGAAAGAAACCTGTTTTCTGGCAATTTGCAATTTATCCTTACTGACCTTGAACCCATGTTCATGGAGGTGTCTCAGAACCAGCTCTGTAGCCTGAAAGCAGATCTCAGCAGTTGGTGAAGCCAACAACAGATCATCCACGTACTGAATAAGGGTGGTGTTTCTCGGCAGAGGACATGTCTGCAAAACATCATTCAAAACCTGATAGATACCTGGTGATAGGGCAAATCCCTGTGGCAGTCTGGTGTAACGCAGCTGGCGACCTTTATAAGTGAATGAAAAAACGTCTCTGCATTCTTCAGCTGAAGGAAGACAGAAAAATGCGTTCGCCAAGTCGATACATGTGTACCACTGCTGGGAGGGCTCCAAATTGGAAATGGCCACATATGGGTTAGGTACAGGGATTGTAGGTGTCTTCAAAACAGAATTTACTGCTCTAAGATCATGTGCCATGCGATATTTACCACTGTGTTTCTTTTCCACTGGCAAAATGGGTGTGTTCCAGGCTGATACAGAGGGTTGTAAAACTCCAGCTGTCAAAAGGTCCGCGATGGTGTCAGCGATGCCTTCCTCCGCTTGAGGTTTATGTGGATACTGATTCACCCAAATAGGAGAGTCAGTAGCAACCTGAAACAAAACTGGAGCACATGAAACTAATCCCATGTCCGTGGGACTGGTTGCCCAGAGCTGTGATGGCAGGGAACGTACCGACCATCATAAAGCAGCTGAGATGTTGGATAATCTCCCATGGTGCCGAGTCAAAAGCTCATGTTTCAAAAGAACTTTGTGTTAGGGTTATTAAAGATAACCCCGTTTATCCTAGAATGAAAACCACACAACACAAGTCTTAGACTGTTCTATAGAAAAGGACAGAGGATACACAAATGGAGAACTTCACTCCTGAAAGTTTAGGATCGTCTGCGTCGGGTCATTTCTGTCCTCTTCTCTTTATTGTCACACATCAAAGAGGGGGTCAGGGGGGTCTGGTCAGAAGGATTCAGGAATTTACAACATGGGGGTTATAAAACAAACAAGGGAGCAAGCTTTGCTTCGGCCTTATCTGGGAGAACCATTTGTTCTCCCTGTCTAAGGTTAAATACAACAGAACCTTCCTGAAAGCAAACTCTTAAAACAAACCAAATACCTGTAACTTGATAGAAATAAAATGATTACAATCACATTTTTCCAACACTTTGTCAGTTACATCACAGACAATCTCATATGTGTTAGTGGAATTTTAAAACAGCAAACCTGCGACGCTGATAGGTGCCCAATCAGTGGTCTGGAGGGAACGCTTAACCATTCCGCCCAAGACCTTAGCCTGATGCTCAGAATGGAGAGAAAGAGAAATATGAGGAAATGCTTCATCTGACATCATATACCATTGCTGTTGTTCAGGAGTTAACATCACCGCGGCTGCCACCCCCTCAGGGGCCACATATATGTTCTTAGATGTGACTGTCCATGCGTCAAGTTCTGCAGCAAATGATTCCTGATAGCAATCTGTGTGATTCCTGTCGTAGAACAGAGTGACGTGTGGCGGATCAGGTGGAGTCAGGTAGGAACTTAGGCTTTGAATCCAAGGCTTCCAAAGCTGGAACACAGAGAGAACACCAGCTTCAGCAGGTTCTGTTAAGAGTCCCCAGTAGATGTCAGCAAACTCTTCCCCCACGGATTGAACCAGATATTGTCCATCCTGGAAAGTGTGACCACATGCTAGGGAAGAACCGTCTGGAAAGGTAACAGTCAAACCTTGCGGCTCCCAGTTTAACCAGCAAGTCTCTTCCCATCAAATTGACAGGTGTAGAAGGAGACCATACGAATGAATGATGCAGTTTCTGGTTTCCAACTTTCACCGGAAGTGGTAAAGTCAACGGCAGATGCTGTTCCTTCCCTGAGAAACCCATTAGTGACACAGTCTTAGTCGACAGCACAGAGGCAGATGGCTGATTGATAATTGTGGAATATGTGGCTCCAGTGTCGACTAAAAAGTTCTCATGTGATCCTCTCCAACTTTTGCTGGCAGACTTGGTGCCTGCGGTACTCATGCTGTTGGAGTCATTCTCAGGGGTGTATCAAAATTGTCCATAAAAGTTTTCCCCATGCTGGGGGTACTGACCTTGCGGAGGCGGGGCCATATTAGGGTTCGGTGGCACAATCTCACCTCCCTGTGGGGCAAGACAATCCCTGCCCAGTGCCCAACTTGTCCACAGTTAAAGCAAATGTCGACAGGTGCTCTCCCAGGTCCGCCGTATCCACCTCGTCCTCTCAGACCACGGCCCCAACCTGACCATCCACGCTGTCCACCAAGTCGCCATCTGATTCCACGTGCAGAACCCGCAGATCTGTAGTTACATAGAAGATAAAAAACAGGAGGGGGGATGCCTCCCCCTTGCATTGGATTAAACTGAGGTGTCACCATCGGGGATGGAGCCCCAGGGGATGCAACTGCTGAAACCATAACATGTTCAGTTTTTTCTGGTTTTCATTTATTCAACTGACGTTTAGCGTCTAATAATTGCGATCTAATAGTGTACCGCGCACGTGACGTCACCGTCTCTAGAGCAACGCCCCGTTTGCCGCTTAGGTAGGACATACAGGTAGAGAACGCCCGTAGCAACCATCTATTACACGCGCAACAGAAACAGCGATATGACCGACTTTATAGCCGTTAAACTTCCCCAAGACGATGTCCCAGGCACACGGATTACTGGTCGCACTGTGGAAGAACACACCAACCTTCAGCTCAAACGATGGCTTGAGTGTCGAGGGCTTAAAAAAACCGGAAAACGGGCCGAGTTGATAGAACGGTAAGCTTTGTTTTTTTTTTTTTTTTTTCCTGCGCGGCGGTCATGGTGTCATCGGCCGTTTTTTTGTTTGTAATCACCGTCCAGGGATCGGTATATGTTTAATGTTTGTCTTATTTGAAATGTTTTTGAGTAGGCTATCCTGGTAGCAGGGTATCAAGTTAGTGCCTGCTACCACGATAGCCTATATGCTATCATGGTAGCAGGCACTTCATTATTAACATGTCGGCCACCAAAATACTCTTACCTGTTCACTACTTGATGTCGCTGGAATTGGGTCAGGATGTTCTTCGGTTGGGCCCTTTCCTCCAACAAAATGCTTGCTACATATGTAGGTGAATTTGGTAACTTTTTCCGGGTTGAACTGTTGTGTAGGGCGACCGCACCGGTGAACCCAGCGCACACATTTCTCCTTGACAGTCTTGAAGAAAACATCCTTCATATGCGGCCGATCAGCGTACCTCGAGTCGCTGTTGCACGTTCCATAGCAACAATGTTTAAAAACCATGGTCTTAGATTTGGAAAAAGCAGTCGTTTACCGAGTAAAACCAAGGGTAACGCACATCTCTTTTACTGTGAAACAGCGGCGGACTATGCAAGCTTGCCCTACTGTGTACCACGTGATGTGACGTCATCGTGACGTTACGTTTCTAAAAATAGCTCGCTCGCGGTACGCTATTAATTGATCATGAATGTCCTCTTTCTCTAGTTTTTTCTTCTTGTCTGCATCCTGAGCAACATGGAAATACTGTACAAGATGTTTTTCCCAGCGGGCATACTCACAACCAGGCATCTCAGGATTCTGTTTCATCAGCTGTGACACCAAAGAAGGCACTCCTTTCAGGACTGCTTCCCTGAATAATTCACCCAAGTTAGATCTATCCCCTTTTGGATTTACACCTGTGTGCTTATTCCAGCTCTCCTCAGCTTGAGTGATGTAGTCCTTTGGGTGCTGTAAGGGGTCCCAGTCAAACTTGGGAACCGCTGCAGGGGTTGATAATGGGAAATGTTCTCTTATTGCGTTCCCCAAACGAGTGATAACTGAAGAAAATAAAGTTTCATCCCTAATGTTGGATTTTTGAGCCTCATATTCAATGTCATCTGCAGTTGAAGCAGGAACGCAATGGCCTAGAACAGCTCTAAAATCACCCAAAGCCAGTTTAGTTCCTTTAGTTAGATTATCGAGTTCGACAAGCCACAATCTGCCACCAGCTGCAATACTAGGCAATTTGTCCACCAGGGCTTGCACATAACCAAATGAGTAAGGGACATAGTTTTCTGTGCCCATATCATTTTGTAATATAGGCATCTGCACTCTAGCAGGACCTTGAGAACGAGTTGTCATTGAATGCATGCTGTGTAAGCTATCCTTTAAATTTCTCCTCACACCACAAGTGCGTGATGCCCTCTGTCTCCCGGCAAATTCTGCTTCTTCAGTAGAATGATACAACCCATTATTATCAACCATGCCTTCTTCAGCATGCGTTTCCCCATCTGAGGAGAAATCCAACAGTGGCACATTTAACAATTCAGTGGAGTCGTCCTCCTGCCAAACACCTTTAAGCGACATCTTAACATTAATCTCAGATTCTGATTAACGTGGGTTATTAAACCTGACATTAGTCAAAGCTGCTGGTGATCTAATTCCTGTTTTATTAAGATCAGCATGATTTAAACCTGTTGCTTGTTGTGTGTCCTCTGAAGATACAAAAGAACAGCCCCTAGAGGGCGATCTTACTCCAGGTTCCTCAGCCTGCAATGCGTGCTCCTCAGGGCCTGCTTTCGTCATCTGAAAAATGGGATGGGCAATAGGCGGGGAGGAAGGCCTGTTAACGGACTGAGACGAGTTTTCGCGAGCAGCTCGAGCGAGAAAAAGACTTCAAAGGGGTGGGGGATATGGGTGGAGCATTAAATGACGTATGCGGGTGTTGAGTGCCGTCTAAAAATGTGTCGCCCCTGGGGGTGTATTCCGGGAGCGTTTCTATCATTAATTCTCCGCCCCTTACATCCAGGACTGGATACAATCCAGAAGGAGTGTTTAAATTGTATGGAGGTGGAGATTGTGCTGTTCGTTTGTTTCAAACAAATGTTTAATTCCCTGCCAAATTACCAACAATTTTTCCCATGATATAACCTCTCTATAACCTTTCCTGGTCACGTTTCCCAAAATGCAACAAACCAACTGATTTTTGTCTTTGAATACAATCATTAAGGTGTTTCTTGCTTTTAGCATATTGTTTCACCAGATACTTGCCCAGGGGTTCGCTATGTTCCAGCCGTTTCTCCTCTGCCATGACAGCCCCAAGAACTTTCTGTCTCCACACCGACTGGGTCTTTTTGACTAACTTTTCATGCGTTTCAACAAAACCCATCAGCGCCTCTACCTGTTCACCCAAGGGCTTCCAAGGAGAAGACAGACCCCCATGCGTCGTCCTGAAACTCCTGGTAAAATACTCCTGCCATGATCCTGGCTATTGTTACCAGCTACACACAGCTTCCTAAGTCAGTACTTTTCCACCGTAAAAACAACACGTGCAAAGCTATTCACAGCTAAACATACGCATGCGTAACCACCCGTTCACACACACACACACAAGAGACTTCGAAGCCGCACATACACACAGAGACAGACTCACACCAGAGCCGCGGACTGCTCTTGATTATTCACACAATGGATCCCATTTTTACCAAAACAAACTTGTTAATCAAAACAAAACACAGATAGATCAAAGACAGCAGCGTGCACAGAAGGATCTCAGCATCCTTTCCATATCAGCGGAACAATCTATAAAATAAAAACGCCTTGTCTAACAGCCTAGAAAAAAACTCAAGTTGTTCTCCTGGGGCCCCTTTTTAATTCTCTATCTTCTATTGCAGCTCACTTTAAAGGTCTTGCTGTCCTAGCCTCAACTTAAAGATGTTATGTATCTTGGCCGTTCTCTATCGCTACATTTCTGTGGAGAGTCTCCTTTCTCCGAGATAACGTTTCAGTCTTAACAATCACCAGACTCGTCAGTCATGGAGGGGGAGCGAACAAATTCCGAGACTATTTTTGTATGTTTGTATTTTATCTTTTTATTGTCTTTTATTTTACAGCCTCAACATTTAAGTTTTTAACTGTATATTTTCTATTTTCTTATTTCTCTCATTTTACGATTTTCTGACGTGGACATACACATAAATCCCATTCAATCATTTCTCGGTTTCAACATAAATTTTATTTAAACCTATTTGTACTGTTCAGCCTCTGATAGTATCTTAAACCACAGCACCACTTAATTTAGCCTACACATCTAACATTTTGCCAATGGAGAAAAAATCTCCATACCTTTTTTCGGTCAACCTGTGATGCTGCAGAAAAGTCCTCCTTCGTGTCCAATGTTCAAAAAGACTTTCTACTCACAGCCAAATCCGGGTCACAGCACCATTTGACGAGACTCATGTGGGGCCTGTTCACCTAACGGCCCGTCTCGTTTCACCCGGTCGATGATTTGGCAAAAAGTTAAACAGTTTAACATATATTTATTACAATTTGGAATTCCAAAGTGGGAGACACTTACAAGTTTTATCACAGCCGTGGATACCTTAACCTTCTCTGCCCGTGTCATAAGTGTGTCTCAACGCTTACACATTCGTACCTTCCTTTTGAACCTACGGACGGCTCCAAACGGGGGCGAGACCAACCTTTTTTCTAAGTTTCCTTGAGACATTGAGTCTGCTGAGAACATCTGTTTCCTGACCTTTGATCGTTAAATGTAATCTACAGGACTGTCTCAGAAAATTAGAATATTGTGATAAAGTTCTTTATTTTCTGTAATGCAATTAAAAAACATGAAATGTCATACATTCTGGATTCATTACAAATCAACTGAAATATCGCAAGCCTTTTATTGTTAGTATCGCTGATTATGGCGTACAGCTGAAGAAAACTTAAAAATCCTATCTCAAAATATTAGAATATTTCCTCAGACCAAGTAAAAAAAAATATAACAGCAAAACAAAATCCAACATTTGAAAATGTCCATTAATGCACTCAAAACTTTGTTGGGAATCCTTTTGCACAGATTACTGCATCAATGCGGCGTGGCATGGAGGCAATCAGCCTGTGGCATTGCTGAGGTGTTATGGATGCCCAGGATGCTTCAATAGCGGCCTTTAGCTCATTTGCATTGTTGGGTCTGGTGTCTTTCAGCTTCTTCTTCACAATACCCCACAAATTCTCTATGGGGTTCAGGTCAGGGGAATTGGCAGGCCAATCAAGGACAGTAATGCCATGGTCAGTACTCCAGTTACTGGTGGTTTTGGCACTGTGGGCAGGTGCCAGATCATGCTGGAAAATGAAATAATCATCTCCATAGAGCTTTTCAGCAGATGGAAGCATGTAGTGCTCTAAAATCTCTTGGTACACAGCTGCATTTACTCTGAACTTGATGAAACACAGTAGACCAACACCAGCAGCTGACATGGCTCCCCAAACCATCGTTGACTGTGGGAACTTCGCACTGGATTTCAAGCCACTTGGATTTTGCGCCTCTCCAGCCTTTCTCCAGACTCTGGCACCTTGACTACCAAATGACATACAAAACTTGCTTTCGTCTGAAAAGAGGACTTTGGACCACTCTGCAACTGTCAAGTGCTTCTTTTCCATAGCCCAGGTCAGACACTTCTTCCGTTGTCTTGAGTTCAGAAGTGGCTTGACCATGGGAATACGGCTATTGTAGCCCATTTCCCGGACACATCTGTGAACAGTGGCTTTTGATACCTGGACTCCAGCTTCAGTCCACTGTCTTTGATGTCATTGATGGTCTTCTGGACAGCAGTCAGCTTGGTTCAGTAAACTAAATCACAAGTATGGGGAAGACTGCTGATCTGAGTGTTTTTCAAGGCTCAGGAAACCCTTGCAGGTGTTTCGAGTTAATTAGACGATTCAAGTGATTAGTTGAATAGCCTACTAGTATACTTTTTCACAATATTCTAATATTTTGAGATAGGATATTTCGGTTTCTTAAGCTGTAAGCCATAATCAGCAATATTAAAACAATAAAAGGCTTGCGATATTTCAGTTGAGTTGTAATGAATCCAGAATGTATGACATTTCATGTTTTTTAATTGCATTACAGAAAATAAAGAATTTTATCACAATATTCAAATTTTCTGAGACAATCCTGTATTACACTAGCTCGGTTCCTGGGAGTTAACTATAACAACATTGAAACCTTGAGAAAAGAATTTTAAAAGCGTTATCTGCTCACAAGGCTGTCATATATCTACTTGCTCCCCCTGTGCCTGGAACAAGCTTACTGAAGTCTGAATCCACCCTTTGTTCTGCATACATCCTCATCTATTTAGGTTACTGGGTTAAAGTTAACATCTGTATTACTTTAAACTACACTAACACTAGCCGCCTCAATAATAGAGGCACGGAACATGGTCCATGGTCCACACTAGAAAGTTAGTTGGAGAGAGACAACCCTGAAGGTTTATATAAGATAAATGTAATTTAATTTTTAGACATAAAATTACAAATAAAGGCTCACTCACTGTTAATCTATTCAACAGAAAAGATTCACATCAATCCTTCAATGAGCCAGCAAGGAGAACCAACACTAGATTAATATTTGCTTTTAGTTTCCGTTTTCTTGTTTTATTTTATTTTCCTACATTTTATTCCAACAGTCTTTTACTTGCTTTTATTCTGATTTTATTTTCCAATGTTTCAATCTTGTAAAGCACTTTGCATTGTCCTTGTACTGAAATGTACATATAAATTTGTACATTTCAAAGAAATAAATTTCCCTTGCCTTGGCTAGATGGTTGCACACTCTCCAGCAGAACGTAAGTGTAACGTGTGCAATTCAAGTTTTTTGATTGGATGATCCGAGCTTGGGCCCGTAGGATTTGTACCCCACGGCTTTCTACTGAGAGTTTGTTGGGCATACCGCACTGCGATTTCAGATGTTCAGTATTTAAACAAATGTTGGTGGGGTGGCCCCACTATCAACACGCCTCAGGAGGTTTTAGCCTACTGAGCTTGTCAGTTTTCTGGCAGAGTTGGTTATATAGACACAAATGTTTCTAACAGAATTTTATTGGTAAGGGAATCAGTCTTTTTTACAATATTGCTCAATAAAGAACGATCCCACTGATTATTACGAACATAGAGCTTCACAGCGACATCTGGTGGGGCCAGGCCCCACTGGCCCCGAATGCAGAGATGCCGCTTCATGCCACATATGTGAAGTCCTTGGGTTCGTGGGTTATCTGCTCATTCCCTGGTAACTACCTTTGCATCTCCAGCCTTTATGATTACATAATCCTTAAGAGGATTTTATGTTAACAATATAATGAAGGATATATCAAAGGTAGTTTGTGAATAGTTTGGTTGTGTTTATAGCATTTCTTACTTCTGCGTCAGAATCAAATGAGAGAAACACACTGTCTGATAATGCTTGAGGTTTAATATAAACCTTTCTGTTTTGGTCCAGGAAGGAGGTGGAGTTACTGGAAGGTAAGCAGCAGTGTGCATCTGCGTTCCTGACATAATGTCTTATCTCTTACGTGTAAAATAAAACCAGAAATGAACATGAGTTGGGACTGTAAAGAAATGTGAGTGGAATCAGTATTCCAGTTTTTTTTTATGGGTTTGTAGCAACTGGATGTGTTGTGCTTCAGAAACAAAAAGGACTGTCTTGGTGTCTCGATGCGATTTACCTAATATAAATAGAGGTGAAATAAAAAAATGTCTGAAAGCCAGGCTCTTTGATTGGCACCGACTTATTTCAGTCTCTTCGGAGAAGCTTGTTTCTTTTTCTTTAAAGGCAACATTAATATAGGAAAGTACAGCAAACGTTTAGTGCAACATCTACTTCCTTAAGGATGATTATTGTCTCAGGCCTGAAATGAAGAAGTTTGTGTTCATGAATGAATAAAAGGCCTTGGGCTCAAATGTTTGCCATTAATGAAGTCAAAAGATCAGATTCTTCTCAATATGTATTTTCTTTTTTTTTGCTGATAATTGATCCAGGGTTTGTTTGTGCAAAATTCAATAATTTTAAATGTTTTCTTTTTATAGCTGAATTGAACGCTGAACATGCTCAGAGAGTGGCAGAGATGGAGTTGGCTATGCAGCAGAAACTGAGAGAACGACAGAAGGTTTACGAGGAAGCCTTCAACCAAGACGTCGAAAATTATCTCTCCACTGGAGGCCTACAGGGCAGAGGTGATTTAAGATTATTTAAACAGCATTATTATCTTAAACGTTAAGGGAAAGTTATGTGTATTAAATACCAATCTTGATCAAAATCCTGAGCTCAAATAATTAAATAATTGCAAAAATGTTAATTTTGCACTATACGATCTCATGAAGAAAGATGAAGTGTGAGCAAGAGACAAAAAATTTTGAGAAGGTCTCAGTACAGAGATCAAAGTGTAAAAAAAGGACTCAGTAATGAGTAGCTCCACTATTTTTGTTGATCACCTCAGTTGTTTAGGTAGGCTTGATGTTTCTAGAAGGCTGGTGGGAATGTTGCTCCAAGTATTGAAGATTGCTTCTTGAAGGACATTCACTGTGTGAAACTGAATTCTGTTTTTGTCAACTTCCCTTTCCATCCATTCCCAAATGTTCTCAGTGGAATTTAAAACAAGGCAGGATGGTCCAAAAGAGTCCAAATGTCGCATATGTTTGGTAAATTCTCAGGATACAGAGTCTACTTGTGTAAACTTGAATGTTTCACAGCGAATGCTGTTAGTCTTGCAATTCCTTAAGGTGACCTTTCTTTATCATCCAGCCCCTGCTGGCTTTACATATATAGGTACTAACCTGGCAACCTTACCTTTTCTCTCTGTACCTTGTTAAAAAAGCTTACATTATTTGCAGAAATGGAGACCAGTCTGCCTGTCATTACTGGGGAAAATGAATTGCATCAAGATAGAAACCTTACCTAGATTACCCACCTATTCCCTTGTCTGGATGTATTTTTTTCATTCTTTTTTGACCCACTGGATCAGAATGGTACTATGTCCTACACATCATTCGGCTGTTTTACATAAATGGCCCCCAGCTAATGGAAACCGGAAAACTCAAAAGCCCCAGGCTTTCATTTACCGATGTAATACAATGCCTTGGGCTTTCATTGGATGTGGGGCGAATGTTGTTCAGATAAATAAGACAGTTAGGTCAACAGTAAAGCAAAATATCCATGTTGACTAAAAAGTGGCTGCTTAGAGTATAGAAAACTAAGATAAGAAATATGAGTAACTAAATAAGAGACCGTGAGAGAGAGAGGCAAAGAATGGCAGACATAGAAAAGCAACCGGGGATCATTTAAGGTGTAGTTTAAATAATCCTAAATTCTAACGAAATGGAGTAAGAGTAGGACTACTACTAGGATACTAACAGTTTTTTCTACTTAGATAAAATATAGAATATAACATTAAAACAAGAAAGCCTGTGTTCAAACAAGAAGTCTCACTATAACAATGATGAAAACAGTTCATTGGGTGAAGATAAGATAGGCTTTATTGACCTCACATTGGAGAAATTCACTTGCCACATTGGCTCATTAGTGAATAATGAGAAGAAGGTGCAAAAGTAGGAAAGGTACATCAGTTATATACAGTGTATCTTCATATATACCGTGGAGAAAAATAAGAATAAAAATACAAAAAGAAATAGGAATGGACAGATGATGTCTTATTCATGGTTATTTTTATATATATATATATATATATATATATATATATATATATATATATATATATATATATATATATATATATATATATAGAGCTGTCAATCGATTAAAAAAAGTAATCTAGTTAATTACATACTGTGTAATTAATTAATCTAAATTAATCGCATATAATTTTTGCTGTGAAAGTATTTTAAATATTTAAATTCAAATGATTCAATAAATAATCAGCATTAGATACATTAAAGTTCAAAAACTTATTCACACTTCATGCCTTCAGACGTTTTAACATGTGTCGTTGTGGCATATGTGGCACACAGTAACGTAGGGGACACAATGAAAATAAATGAACACGTCCCTCAATATCAACACTTTACAACAGTAAAGTGACGTCCGCGCTACTTCCGGGTTACGCCAGTAGGCAAAAGCAGGACTGTTCTCGCCAAACACCGTGACAAAACGGGTGAATTAGAGGGTGCTTTTAGTTTATTTTCGAAATGTTAACAATGCCTACGACTTGTTGTGCTCCCGGTTGCACACAGAGGCATTCCAAATCGTCGGGTGTACGTTTCTTTCGTTTACCGAAGGACGAAGAAAGACGAAAGAAATGGATATTTTCAATGAAAAAGGACCCAGGCAGACAAATCACAATTGACTTGTGGGAGCCATCATACCCCGACAGAATTTGCAGTCTACACTTCATCTCCGGTAAATACAACTTAATTTTGCACAGGTCATTGTTCTGCTTAAATAATTAAAGCCGCAAGCGGCGTCGATCGGCCCTGTAGCCAAGCGCCTTCGCGCACCGCTGGCCGCCAGCCACCGCAGAAGCTGTCACGCATTTTCCCCGCCCACACACACACATATATATATATATATATATATATATATATATATATATATATTCAATTCAATTTTATTTATATAGCGCCAAATCATGAAACATGTCATCTCAAGGCACTTTACAAAGTCAAGTTCAATCATATTATACAGATTGGGTCAGATTATACAGATTGGTCAAAAATGTCCTATATAAGGAAACCAGTTGATTGCATCAAAGTCCCGACAAGCAGCATTCACTCCTGGGGAACCGTAGAGCCACAGGAAGAGTCATCTGCATTGTACATGGCTTTGCTGCAATCCCTCATACTGAGCAAGCATGAAGCGACAGTGGGAAGAAAAACCACCCATTAACGGGAAAAAAAACCTCCGGCAGAACCGGGCTCAGTATGAACGGTCATCTGCCTCGACCGACTGGGGTTACAGAAGACAGAACAGAGACACAACAAGAGAAACAAAAAAGCACAGAAGCACACATTGATCTAGTAATCTGTTCTATATATATATATATATATATATATATATATATATATATATATATATATATATATATATATATATATATATATATATATATATAATATGACCTGCCATGATGGATGTGAGCTTGGACAACACCCCCTCCTCTCAGCCACTTCCTCCACTGAGTCCAAAGTGCAGCCCAGGACAGAAGTGGCCTTCCTCACCAGCTTATTCAGCCTCTTTCTGTCCCGCTCTGCGCTGTCTGGGGCCCAGCAGACAAGGAGGGCTGAGCCTACCATAGAGTCATAAAAAGTCTTAAGCAGGGGGCTGCTCACGCCAAAGGACCTCAGTTTCCTCACGAGGTGGAGGCGGCTCTGGCCCTTCTTGTATAGAGCGTCGGTGTTATGTGTCCAGTCCAGTTTATTGTTGACGTGAACACCCAGGTACTTGAAACTCTCCACAGTTTCTATGTCCTGCCCTTGGATGTTCACAGGTGAGTGAGGTGGGGGTCTTCTCCTGAAGTCGATCACCATTTCCTTGGTCTTACTGGTGTTTAGACACAGATGGTTTTCCTCACACCAGTCCACAAAGTCCATGATGACCGACCGGTACTCCAGCTCGTTCCCTTCAGACACACGGCTCACAATGGCCAAGTCATCAGAGAACTTCTAAAGGTGGTAGCTATCCGTGTTGTAAGTAAAGTCAGAGGTGTAGAGGGTGAAAAGAAATGGAGACAGAACGGTGCCCTGAGGGGCCCCGGTGCTGCAGAGTGCCACCTCTGACTGACAGCTGTCAACCGCACATGCTGAGGGCGGTCAGTAAGGTAGTCGACTGTCCAGTCAGCAAGATGTTTGTCCACCCCAGCGTCCTCCAGCTTCCCCCTCAGCAGCACCAGTCTGATGGTGTTGAAAGCGCTGGAGAAGTCAAAGAACATGACTCTCACAGCACTCCCGGTGGTCTCCAGGTGGGTGAGCGCCCATCTGCAGCAGGTAGATAATGGCATCCTCTAGTCTGATGTTGGGTCGGTAGGCAAACTGCAGCGGGTCCAGAGTGGGGCTCACTACGGTGCCCTGGTGTGCTAGGATGAGGCGCTCCATGGTCTTCATCAGGTGGGAGGTCACGGTGACTGGTCTGAAGTGGGCCGGTTCCCTGGCGTGCGGTTTATTGGGAACTGGTACCACACAGGAGGTCTTCCACAGGGTGGGCACCACCCCCAGGCTGAGGCTCAGGTTGTAGATGTAGCTGAGGACCTCACAGAGCTCATCTGCTCTGTGACTGTGAGGGGGGAGGAAGGCAAGACCGAAGGTGTGGATGGGTTGGTGAGGGTGGCAGTGGGGTGGGGGGGGGGTAGATCTCTGGAGGGCTGGGGGTTGGAGACGTGTGGAGAGTTGAAGACAGGGATATTACTCAATTAAAAGTAAAAAGTACACTGTAGTAAAACTACTCCTCAAAATATTTTTTTTTCAAAGGTGGGTAGTAACTAGTTAACTCGTAACTACCTACCTAGACTAGTTATAAACATCCCTACACCCTCCCTACATGAAATATCTTCTATATTAATTTGTACAGAACGATGACATAATGCTATCTTCTTATAACACGTTATATGGTAACATATTTGTTTATTACTTCATGCAGTACTTAATCCCTATCATGCTGCTATAGCAGTGGAATTTCTCCTTGTGAGGCCGATGTTTTCCAATTTTCTTTATTTATTCTGATAGTTCTGCCAGTTCTAACCTGTTCTGCTACTTCTTACTGGGCTGTTAGCAGCTTCTGTCCTACTGCTGTTGAGTTGTGAATTAGCTCTATGTAAATTTTTATTTAATTATTGTTTTGTTTTACTGTGGCTGGAACAGTCACATTTTACACACCACTGAGGACAAGAATAATCTTCATTACCTGACATGCATAGACTGTCCTGTAACTCATATAGCCACATAACTAAAATTGAATGGACAGGACTTTTTGCGTACCACACATGAATACTAAATGTGTGCATATGTGGGTTTGCAGGGTCTGCGGGGGTTGATGTGTCGGTTCTGGATCAGATGACACTTATTAACTTATCAGACCAGGAGGCTTTGGATGAGTTTCTTAATTCCACTGGTGAAGATATAAGTTCTGGATCATCACTGACCTCAGGTAAGTACAACTAGTTTATATTTGATTCTGTGTGAAGACCCACAGGGCATACCATAATCACTGAAGAACTTAAGTCAATGCACTACTATTTGAAGGAATTACTGTAACTATATTCTGTCGTCAACTAAAATCAGATGTGACTGAGTAATGTAAGTTTTATCTTTAATTGCAATTCCCTTCATCTTTGCCCCATTAGTGATACAAGCTGCACTTTTACCACATTTTCTTTGAACAGGTCCAGACCTTAAGTCCTCTTCTTTGGAGTCCTTGACTCAAGTTCCTCCCACAAACAATGGTCAGACAACTCAGGATGCTGAATGTCGGCAGGAGGATGGAGCAAGTGAGGAGAGTGAGGAGCCACTGGTACAATCAGATGAGGAAGATGTACAAGCAGATATGTCATTGGTTGCTGTGCAGGACATTGGCACAACTTTGTGCTCTGATGAAAGTGACTCTGCAGGGGACAAGCCTGCTGAGCAATGTAGCAGTTACACTGATGGGAATACCTTGTAATTACACAACTACAGTTTATAAACACCTCTGGTTCCACAAATGGATGGGCCTATTTAGGAAATATTTGCCTGTAACCCAAGATTATTAAACTCCAGTCCTCAACTTGTGTCTTTCATGTTTTGTCTGTCCCTGCTCCAACATGGCTAATTCAAACAGCTGGATTAGTTCCTCAGCATGTCTTCAAGGTCTGGAGGAGTCTGCTAACCAGTTCATTTGATTTAGGCAATTTTAAGCAGGGGAACATCTAAAACGTAGCTTAACCTACCTGTAAAGAACCGACACAAGTGAATTCAGACTTCAGACATTTATTTATCAACCATTTATTCAAACATTATGCCAAGGACTTTTACAGTGAATAATCTAACAGCAATTCTCTAACAGTTAGTATTCTTTAAAGTGAGGTTCTGGCATTATCTGTAAAGGTGTCCTTGTTCTGGAAAGATGTCATGTCACTGCAAGCTTGGAAAGTGGGGAAAAAAAGGAATCCGTTCAGTTATAGAAGCTAAAGACACTGAATCTTAGATTAAATTTTAGTTATAACATATCCAACTGATATGAAGATTTTGAGTTTAAGTTAACACTGTTGGAATATGATAACTCTTCGGTCTGACTAGATATTCTTAAGATTGATGCAGGTTTTTTTCAGCCAAAGTGTAAGTGTCCCAGCTGGATTAGTCCGCCCTGATTCACCAAAATCCAGTTTTTCTTTTAACAGTTGACTAACTGCTCATAAGTACTTAATACAACTCCACTTGTTCAACCAGACAATTCTAGCTCTATGACTTCAACTCTACAATTGCGCTTCTTTACTGTAGAGCTGTTTAGGATTTATAAAAAACAAGTTTTTAGTGTGATAATTAATTTTGGTGTATGGCCTGTGCTGTTAACTCAGCAAAGACTGTGGCTGTGTGAAAAGGTATACCGTGTACAATAAAACCTTCATGTTAGTCCATTCTCTTGTGAATATAAATCTTAGATCAAAATATGTATTTGACAACCTTTTGTTAGGAGTAAATGGAAAACCTTTGGTTAGTAAAGTTTTCCAATTCCACAGATGAAGAATGAAATTGGAAGTTGGAGCTGTCTGCCTTTCAGATTGAGAGCAGCTCGCAGCCCCCGACAGGTCTCCCTGTTCCTTTGAAAAGATCTCTCAGCATGACTTTACAAAATCAAACCTCGAAAGAATTATTTCACTGCTGTTAATATATTTTTTTCAATTCAATTTTATTTATATTGTGCCAACATGTCATCTCAAGGCACTTTACAAAGTCAAATCCTCTCCTCAATCTCAAAGCCATCTTTCCTTCTCTTTCCAAAAATCTCCAGAATGTCAAAATTCTATCCAAACTATTATCCATACAAGTAAAACTCTATTCAAAACCTGAGCTGGTGACAACTCTCCAAAAAGCACCCACATTTTGACTGAATACTGAGGTGTTTAAATGCCTGTCAAAACGCTCAGGCATGTGATCTGGGGCGGAGTTAAGATGGCAGACTGAGTAGACGTTCTTTTCAGAAGGTCCCAGAATTTTGCCCAAACTTCTGTAATTTTTCCAGCCTAAAAGTTTATCATGGAGCCTCAGAAAGTCATAAAACCTGCCAAGCTTAAACTGGATCTTAAAGAATGTGAAAGAGAGCCAAAACTCGACCGAGTCGGCAAGAATGTGGAACACGACTATGCGATGGAGGTGTCTCAGTTAAACAAGAGGGAGCGTGAAGGCAACTCTGCTCCTCCGACTCCAAGTAAGACTGAGACAGGAAAGAAAACAAAGCCAGATGAAACAAGCAAATCTCCCGTCTCAAATGAAGCCATTCTTCAAGCCATTCTAAATCTTGATAAGAGAGTGGAGAATCAGCTTGTGGATATGAAGGAGCAAATGAGGCAGAGTGACACAATGCTTGCTAACTTAGCAAAAGCGGTGCAGTTTAATACAGAAGAAGTGCAGGACTGCAAAAAAAAGTGTGAAAAAATTAGAGGAGCAAAATGTTTCCTTGAAGAAAGAAGTTTCTGAGTTGACAGAACGAGTCAGAGAGCAAGAAAGATATAGAATGAGATGGTGTCTCCGCATCAAAGGTTTGGAGGAAAGAGAGGGAGAAGACATCCGAACAAGAGTAGTCCACATTCTCCAGAAAGTTGTCCCCGACCTAAAGGGAAAAATTGAAGAGGCGGTGGACATAGTGCATCGGCTTGGAAGGAAGACCGACAACAGAAAACGACACGTCTTAATTCTCTTCACCCACAGACGAGTGAAAGAAGACATCTGGAAGAGAAGCAAAGGCTCGACAGTTTGCAAGGAAGCAGGGATCCAGCTTGCTGAGATGATGCCAAAAGAAGATCTGGAGGAGAGGAAAAGGCTGTGGCCACAAATCGAGCTGGCCAGGCGCGCAGAGAAACAAGCCTTTTTCTGAGGTCCACACGGCTTCATTGAGGGACGCAAGATTGGAGACGGCTAAGAGAGGCAGACGGAGAAGTTTTCAGAATGACATAAAGACGGGACACACTGGTTTGTTAGGGAAGGAAGCCATCTGCTGTTAGTTGGGTGAGCAGTTCAACTTATAATTGTTTTGTTTCTAAGCGTTTGAAGTTCTTGTTATGAATACAACTTTTTCATTCGGTTCCTTAAATGTTCGGGGCATCAAAGACATTGTGAAAAGAAAAGCACTCTTTTTGTTTTGTAAAGGGCTGTCACTGTTTTCTATTACAAGAAACTCATTCAGCAGAAGTGGATGAAACGTTCTGGACTAACCAATGGGGCGACAGGATGTTATTCAGCCATGGCTCGAATAAGTCAGCTGGTGTTGCTATCTGCTTTAACAAGTTTTCAGGGGAGATTTTAACACACAGAGCAGATGTAGCAGGACATTGGTTAATTGTGGTTGTAAAAAAAGAGGATAGGTTGTTTTTTATTACAAATGTCTATGGATACAATAACGAAATGCAAAATAAAAGGTTACTGGTTAAAATAACCGAAGTCATAATGGAACTTAAAACTCTTTATCCCACGAGCTATTTGGTGTTTGGGGGAGACTGGAATATGAGTCCAGATGAATGGAATGATAGATGGCCCTCAAGAACAGGCAGAACAAGACTCAACGAGATAATCTATGATTTCATGGCTAGAAATAATCTGATTGATATCTGGAGAGAGAAAAATCCTGATAGAAAAGAGTTCACATGGTTTAAACCAAATGATAATATCAAATCTAGATTTGATTACTGGCTTGTTAGTTTTGAAATATACAGGCTTGTTTCATCTGTAACCATCTCTAAAGCTCCACTTTCAGATCACTGCTGCATAACCCTAACACTACAACCCTCCACAAGATCACATAATAACAAAAGCTACTGGAAATGTAATGCTAATTTATTGAATAACAATGATTACTGTTCAAAAGCAAGGGAAATTATTCACAGTATTGAAAGGGATTAAACATTTGAAAACTTTGTAAGTAAATGGGAGTATATTAAATTTAAAATTAGAGAATTTTCAATTTACTTTAGTAAAACTCTACAGAGAAAAAGAAAAGAATATGAAAGCAACATACTAAGGGATATTTCCCAATACTGTAGTTCAGTGGATGATAATGACCAGAATAAGGATAGGTTAATTCAGCTACAAAATCAGCTAGATAAACTCTATTTGGAAAAAGCTAAGGGAGCTTTCATAAGATCCAAAGCAAAATGGTTAGAGGAAGGGGAAAAGCATATTTTTGCAAGTTAGAAAAAAGTAGACAGGAAAGAAATTCAGTTGCTTGTCTCTTATTTAATGGAACAGAATGCAAAGATCCATCAAACATTGAAAATGAGATTTTCAATTTTTACTCTACCCTTTACGACTGTAGTTCTTTTGGGGATGATGACGATTCAATATTTGATCTAATTAAAGAATTCATTCCACAAATTGATGAACCCTGGAAAAGTTCATGTGAGTCTGAATTTAGGATTGAGGAATTAGATGAAGCTATTGGCAAAATGTCCCTGAACAAAAGCCCAGGAACAGACGGCCTCACAACCAATTTTTATCAACATTTTTGGGCTGATATAAGGGAAATCCTTTTTAAAGTCATTAAGGAATGTCTGGAGAATGGATAATTGACAGCAAGTATGAAGTAGGGGCTGATAACCTTAATTCCTAAATCTGGAAAAGATCAAAGGTTGTTGGACAATTTAAGACCGATAACACTGCTTAACGTTGATTATAAAATATTCTCAGGAGCTATTGCCGCTAGACTTAAAGAAGGCCTTTCAGCAGTTATTGGTGAATCACAATCAGGTTTCTTGAAAGGACGATCCATTCACAATAATATTAGATTAGTACTAGACTTAATAGAGTATAAAGAAATGATACAAAAAGAGGGTTTTATTCTTTTTTTAGATTTTTATAAAGCATTCGATTCCTTGAAGCACACATTTATGCTAAAAACTCTGCATCATTTTGGATTTGGTGATAAATTTATTAAAGCGATTGCTATTTTATATAAAGGAATACTTGCCGTAGGTTTGAGATTAGAAGAGGTATACGACAAGGATGTGGATGCTCCCCCTTATTGTTTATTCTGGTTGCAGAAATTCTTTCAATCCGTATTAAGAACAGTGATATATATATTGCAAGCAAGATGGCCGCTGGCTAGGAGGGAGTGCGTGGATCTGTCCTGCATTTAAGTGAAATCTATTGAATATCTGAATTTTAACTCAACATCCAAGCAAATGTTGAAGTTTTGTACTTTGATATTCAACTAATGTTTGGACTTGTAGGACTATTTCTGCCATTTTTTTCAATGTTAAGCACTTTTTTTTACATGTGCTTGAACAACCAACAAAGGCCTCGTTAACTACCAGGATTCTCAACAGCTGGCAAGTAGCAAAATGGCTCCAAGTTTAACAAAAGATATGGAAGAACTTAAGCTGTCATTGAATGTTATGTCAGAAGAACTGAGTAAGGTGGTGAAGCAACAAACAAGTCTGATGCGTTTGATTGGAGAAATTCAACAACTGAAAGTAATTATTGAAGAAAAGGATGAGAAGATAGAAGAGTTGGAAAAAAGAGTGGAGGATCTGGAACAGTTTGCAAGAAAGGAGGATGTGGTGATATCTGGACTCAAAACAACACACCGTACATACGCAAGGGCAACAGCAGAAGACAATAAAGGGGAAGATGCACCACCAGATAAACTACTTTCTCTTGAGCAGCAAGTCATCAAGTTCTTCAGCAGCAAAGGGATTTTGCTGGACAGTAAAACCATTGCTGCTTGTAATACAATGCCCTACAAACCAAATACAAATATGGATAAAAGAAAAAAAATACCAAATATCATCCTCCGGTTTGAGTACAAAATTGAACTGCTAAAAGATGTTAAAAAACTAAAGGGAACAAATGTATTTGTGAATGAACACCTCACAAAGAAGAATGCAGAGATTGCTTACCAAGCTAGGATATTGAAGAAGGAGAAAAATACAGGCAACATGGACTAGGAATTGTAAGACACTGATAAAACTTAATGGTTCTCCTGAGCAAGCTAAGGTTCTAACTATTAAAAATGTTGTGGAACTGGAGAAATATAGGTGAACAGTACAGTTTTGACTTGGTACTGCGGGGGCTACAGTTTTCTATGTTTCTATGTTTTTTTTTTTCTTTTTGCTTTTCTGGTTTTGAACAGATTGATTGATTGATTGAAGTGAAGAGTATATTATTTAGTCATGAGTCAAAGAATGGAATTTAAGTGTTTTGATCCTACAGAACATAAATTTTATGATATAGAAACTGATATAGACCCAGAATCCAACTTCAGTTATAATACTAAACAGCATTGTGAATATTACTCTGAAGACAGTATAAATGTGGGGCTAGGGGGCTTTTCAATAATTCATTTTAATAGTAGGAGTATGTATAGTAATTTCTCTCAGATAAAAAGCTACCTTGAAAAATTTGATGAGAAATTTAGTGTGGTAGCAATCTCAGAAACCTGGATTACTGAGGAAAAAAGTTTGCTGGATGATTTAGATGGATATCAAATGTTTAGTCAGAATAGGTTAAACAGGAGGGGAGGTGGTGTTGCACTGTTTGTAAGGTCTGGATTGACATGTACGGTTATTGCTAAAATGACATTTTCAGTTGATAACTTGATGGAATGTTTAACTGTCAAAATTGAGGGTAATAGACCTGGCCATATGTTAATTAGTTGTGTTTATCGAACTCCTGGCTCATCTATAGATGAGTTTAGTAAGATAATATTAGAGACATATGAAAGGCTCAATGAAAAATTTACTTTTATTTGTGGAGATTTTAACATTGATTTGTTGAAATATAATGAGCATACTAATACGACAGAATTTATAAATACAATGTTTGGTTTAGGTTTCTATCCGTTGATCCTAAGACCTACACGAATAACTAAAGATAGTTCGTCATTGATTGATAACATTTTTATAAATAAGTTCAATGTGAAAACAAAAAGTGGATTGTTAGTCACTGACATAACTGATCATTTGCCTGTGTTCACTATGCTTGATATTAGTAATCAGTTCAATTTAAACATGACAAAGCAAAGTATTAATTTAGTTAGAGTAAAATCACCTGAAGCTGTGGAAGAAATGAAAGTAGAATTTTTAAATTATAACTGGCAAAATGTCTATGTTGATGATGTTAATGAGCCATATATGTTTTTGGAAATATTTATGAAAATTTACAATCATTATTGTCCCCTTAAAGAATATAAACAAACATCCAAAAATAGATTGACTCCCTGGATGACAAAGAGTTTGGAGAAGGCATGTAAAAAGAAAAACAAGTTATATAAGGATTTCATTAAGTGCCCTACTCATGAAAAAGAAGGAAAATATAAAGTATATAAAAATAAGTTAACATCAGTGCTGAGAAAGCAAAAGCAGGATTATTATGATAGGTTGCTGCAAAAATACTGCAATGACATTAAGGGTACATGGAATACAATTAATAGTATTATTAAAAACAATAAAGATAGAGATTTTTCAATAAGTATTAAACACAACAATACAATAGTGGAAAAAAAGGAGGACATTGTTGAAGTCTTTAATAAGTACTTTGTTAATATCGGACCTAATTTAGTAAACAAATTGCCAAAGGGTAGAGATGAAAAACATAATTATAAATTCAATAATATTAATACAATGTTCCTTTGAGAAGTGAGTGAAAGTGAGGTAATAGATGTAGTTAAAAATTTTAAAAATAAGAAATCCAAAGATTGTAATGATATTGACATGGCTATTGTGAAAGAGGTAATTTATAGTATTATTAAACCTCTCACCTACATTTGTAATAGATCATTTTTAACTGGAACCTTTCCTGATAAAATGAAGATAGCAAAGGTTTTTCCAGTTTATAAAAGTGGAGACAAGCAAATATTAACAAATTACAGGCCAATATCATTGCTACCACAATTTTCAAAAATTCTGGAAAAATTATTTATGAAAAGACTGGATTCCTTTCACAATAAAAATAATATATTGTACGAGCACCAGTACGGCTTCAGGTACAACTGCTCCACAACTTTAGCTGTGATGGAGTTTGTGGAGCACATTGCAGCAGCAGTTGATCAGAAGCTTAATACCGTAGGTGTGTTTATTGACCTATGTAAGGCTTTTGACACTATTGACCACGCAAGACTATTGGGTAAATGTGAACTGTATGGCTTACGGGGAGTTGCATATCAGTGGTTAAAGAGTTACTTAGCTAATAGATTACAATATGTACAAATTAACAACACTAAGTCACAGACAGACATGGTAAAATGTGGTCTTCCTCAAGGCTCAGTCCTAGGACCTAAATTATTTATACTTTATTTAAACGATATTTTTGCAGTATCCAGTCTGTTAAAGTTTGTAATGTTTGCAGACGATACAAATTTCTTTTTTTCTGGAAAAAATATGGATGAAATAATAAAAACTGTAGAAAAAGGGTTAGCTGAGTTGAAAACATGGTTTGATTAAAATAAGTTATTGTTAAATGAAGGAAAAACTAAATTCATGGTTTTCTCTGGTAATCGGAATTATAATAATGTAAAGTTATGCATAAACGGAGTAGAAATCGAAAGAGTTTATGAGACAAAATTTTTAGGGATTATCATAGATAATAAACTTAGTTGGAAGCCTCACATAGGATATATTAGAAATAAAGTTGCAAAAACTATTGGAATACTGTTTAAAATAAAAGACTTAATAAATGTTAAAGGCTTGCATGTTATATATTCCTCTTTGGTTATGCCTTATTTATCTTATTGCTCAGAAATCTGGGGAAATGCAAGTAAAACAACTATTGATATATTAGTTAAGTTGCAAAAAAAAAAGCTATAAGGGTTATAAATAAGGTGGGATACCGTGAACCAACTGATAAACTCTTTATTCAAAGTAAAATATTAAAATTTAAAGATATTGTCTATACAAAAATTCTGGAAATAATGTATAAAGCATTGAATAAAAGTCTTCCTTCTGGTATTCAGAAATTATTTAAGTTAAGAGAAAATAAATATAATTTGCGAGGTTTGTTTATATTTGAATGTGCAAAAGAGAAAAGTCAGATAAAGTCTAGATGTGTTTCAGTTATTGGTGTGAAACTGTGGAATGAATTGAATGATGAATTTAAGTTATGTCCTTTCTTGGTGAATTTTAAAAGAGCTTTAAAATGTAAAATGATAAAATCTTACGCTGTTATGTAGATCTATATATGTACTATGTACTTGAATTTGAATTTGAAGAAATCCTGGTAGGTTGTAAGGTAAAAAAATAGGGTAGGCAAGAATAAGCTTTGCTTCGGCCTATTCCTTTTTTGGTAAACTGTGGGTTTGTCTATTGTTTTTTTTTTCTTTTTTTTCTTTTGCTGTTACTTGTGTTTAATGTGGACAATTTACCAAAATAAATAAAGTGATTGATTGATTGATTGATTGATTGATTGATTGATTGATTGATTGATTGATATCCAAGGCAGCGCCATAGAGATTGAAATTTTTTTATCTCTATGGCTCTGATCCAAGGTATTTCAGTGTTGAATAAACAAATTAAAATCAGTCAATTAGCTGACGATACCACTCTGTTTTTAAAAAATGAAGGACAAATCCCATTAGCTCTAGAGTTAATAAATCAGTTCTCTGTTTCAGGTTTAAACTTAAATTTAAATAAATGTGAACTATTGCCACTACACAACCCAACATTTCAATCCCTATACAATATTAACATTAAATCAGAGGTAAAATATTTAGGTATAGTTATTTCCAAAAATATGAAAATAAATGAGAATTTGAACTTTGTGAAGAAATTGGATAACTGTAAATCTATTTTAAACAGCTGGTTAAGGAGAGACATTTCTTCATTTGGTAGAGTGTTATTGTCCAAAATGGAGGGTCTTTCTAGAATAATTTACCCGGCCTCTTCTTTACCGGTATCGAGGGAGTTAATCAAGAGAACTAATGATATTCTTCTGAAATTCATTTGGGGGAATAGATGCCATTACATAAGAAAAGATTATGTTAAATCATTGGTTGAAGGAGGATTAAATGTTATTGATTTTGATGTAATGAAAGGGGTCCTTAAACTAAAATGTCTAAAAAGTTTTCTTAAAAATACAGATTCCTTTTGGTTTACGATCCCCAATTTTATTTTTGAAAAAATGGGAGGAATTGATTTTC
The DNA here is from genome assembly GCF_011125445.2 of Fundulus heteroclitus. Classification (NCBI taxonomy): domain Eukaryota; kingdom Metazoa; phylum Chordata; class Actinopteri; order Cyprinodontiformes; family Fundulidae; genus Fundulus; species Fundulus heteroclitus. The sequence goes on along the minus strand of NW_023397044.1, from coordinate 1,853,448 downwards.
TTTTACGTTGTGACTTTAGTTGTAATTCATTGCAAATCAAACTCTCTGCGTTTCATTAGCAAGTACTCTTGTATTGGAAATTGATTTATAAACATAACTTTACTCCACACAACATTCCTATTTGGAATAACAGATATGTATCAATGAAATATATCCAACTAAAGATTTTCTGACATCTAAGTTTAAGTTTGATACAGAATATTGTGTTTTTTGCATGAGAAATGTGGAGAGTTTGAAACATCTATTCTTTTTTTGTGAATCAATTTTTAAATTCTGGAAAGATTTCCAAAGTTGGCTAAACTGGAAGAACATTGTTTTGTCGCCACTATCTGAAACAAGTATTTTATTTGGTTTAGAAAATGAAAATAAGGCTCTTGAATATTTAGTAAATTACCTTATACTGTTGGGAAAATTTTTCATTCATAGATGTAGGTATTTTAAAACAAAACCCACTTTTTGCCATTGGAAAAATGACTTTGATTTATTTTATAAATCGCTGAGACTGACTAATTCCAAACCCGCTCTTAAAGTATCATCCTTGTTGGAAAACTTTAATTTGATATAAAATTGCCCTTTGTTATTATAATATTATATTATTTTACTTTTGTACAGTTTTGTTTTAATTTTATTTTAGACACAATTCAGGTGGGTAAACAATGTAACGTTTATGATGTCTTGTTTCTGTATTATTTCATGGTTTTTAATTATTTTATACTTGCTCGAAGATGCTCCATGTTATGGTATGACAGGTCACTCTCCGACTTTTTCTGTTAAGAAGTTGTTTAAATGTAAAATGCATGTACAATTCGCCCTGTCATTGTTTTGTATTTTGTACCATTTGCAATAAAAAATAAAAATGTTCACTCTCAGCAGGAAGAGAAGCTCAGGCTCCATTTTGTCTCTGAAGAACAAACAGAAAAAACACGCCTGTGTCAGAATTAAAGGTGAAATAATTTTATTCTAAAAAAAAAAAAAAAAAAATGTCTGTGATCTGAACTACTTCCCGAAGCGGCTACGTAGTACGACTAGGCATAGACATAATATAAGAGTAGACGCGTCATTGGGCAGGTTCTGCCTATGCTGCGATGCGTCAGAGCGTCCGCCATCTTAAATGTGGCAAATCTGCAGTTACTCAGTCACTTAAACAGTATCAGAGGGACTTTAATCTCTGAATATACTTTGTATTCGTAGTATTTATTTTTTGTAATATTACAAGTTTATTTTCGTATCCCTTTAGCTTCATTCTCCTGAATTTATTCTCCTAAAGAATAAAAATAATTAAAATAATCTAACCTGGCCCTATTACTCCAGGAGTGAAATAATTCTGCAAACTGTGATTATTCTGGAAATGTTCCCCCTTAATTCTCATAATATGATGTTTTTATCATAACATTATCACTTTTGTGTTTGTTAGTTTATTTTTACTTTAGGACTTTTTTTCTCATATTATTAATTTTACCTCTTTAATACTCACCCAAAAAGTCTGTTCCTAAAGGTTCACATGTGACACGGTTTTATGAAATAATGAAGACCACAATGTTTAAATTTAACAAATTGATCCTTATATTCATAACACATAAACACACACACACACACACAAACATATATATATATATATATATATATATATATATATATATATATATATATATATATATATATATATATATATATATATATGCGTGTGTGTGTGTGTATTTATTGCAGCACAGGAATGAGGCATCTTCTCTGATCCACGTTCACAATGGCCGTTTCTCAATATGCGTTCTTGAGCGTTCTCGTGTGCTCGTGACACGTCATCAGCCTCAGACCGAGCACTGTTCCAATGCTGAGAACGGCAAATCGAGAACGCGCCGAATTCCCCGGATGTTGTTCTCGCCCACCCTCTTTATCGAGCATGCATCGGAGCAGACTTGTGCGTTCTTCAGACTGACCGCTTGCCCATAATGCACCGCGGCCGCAGCTTGATTTGAGACGGCGCAGACAGAGCTCACAGCAGTAAGTTAAGAAATTTATAAATCTATAAATTATGTGCAGTTAGTTCAGCCCATTTTTTCAGTGAAATGGTAAAAATACCAGAGAAGGGAAGCCATTTGTTACATTTACTATACTTGACTAGTTTTACAACACTATACATTTTATCTTTTCTTTCTTGAGAACTATAATAATCTGCATGTTAAACAGGTATAGTTTTATGCATAGAAAACGTGACAAAAAACAATTAACATTTGGCATTTTTTATTTACAGGAAGAAACAGAAACAGAATATGTGAGGATAAACACTTCTGTGCCAATCCTCCAAATATTTTTTAATGAAGGGGACCTGAAACCAGCCTTCAGGCTAAACAGGTCCACCATCGTCCTCCTCCTTCAACTGCTGCCCATCCAGAAGGTCCATGGATGGCCACAGGAGATAGAGGTGCTGGTGACCCTCTGCTGCCAGCAAGATCTCTTACCTTCTTGTCCTTAAATAGAGCTAGCAATGACACACAATTGATAGATGATATTAATTGGATAGAAGATTAAGACAGATTAGCATATTACCTAAATTACAAGTTAATTTTATATTTGGTACAGGTCAAGTGGAGGCACGCTACAACAGGCACCACGCCAAGGCTGATAAACATCATTGAGCGTGTCTTTGGTGGTCTGAAGACACGGTGGCGTTCCATCTTCTTAAGGGTGCTTGAGGTCCGCCTCACGTTTGCTGAAGACAGGGAGCTGCTCCAGCTGGCTGCATGTTTAAGTGAACATGACTACACCTGACCTAATGTAGATCAGTTGGAGTCTTGTTCACATGCTGCTTCATTTCTTTTGTTTTCACCACCTGGAAAAATACATAAAATAATGCGCAAATTAATTTCCATTCCACCAACTATTTTTAATTGTAAGTTTATAGGCATTGTCTGTTTGTATAAGATCTTAATGAGTTATTTCGTTGTTTTAAACCATGTTAGTAACTGTTAATAATTTGTTGAATATATTACACCTTCATTCTGTTCCAAAGATAAAACATTTGTATAAAATAAATGTCTGTTTTTTCATATACTATTATTACTATTATTTTCTTTCCCTCTTTCTCCTCTCAATTATTCGTGTCCTGACTCAGAAGAAACTCACTTAGATAGGAAAAACATTTATAGAATGTATTTATTTATTTATTTTATATGCTGCTGCCGTCCTAGGGAGACATTTACAATTTATTCCAGCAAGTATTGAGTTAATAAAGTAACACACGTCAGTCAGATAAACACAAAACAAATAAATCATAACCAGCGGTATTATGCACACTACTTTTTTTAAATTACTCACCAACTCTGTAAACAGGCCACATAGGGAAGCTTAAAAGTATAATATTCTCGCCTCAAACGATCTTAAAACATACTTTTGAACAACAACAGCAGCAGAAAAGGGAATTTTTTAACTTACCGCTGTGAGCTCTGTTTGCGCTGTCTCAAATCAAGCTGCGGCCGCGGTGCATTCTGGGCAAGCGGTCAGTCTGAAGAACGCACAAGTCTGCTCTGATGCATGCTCGATAAAGAGGGCGGGCGAGAACAACATCCGGGGAATTCGGCGCGTTCTCGATTTGGCGTTCTCAGCATTGGAACAGTGCTCGGGCTGAGGCTGATGACGTGTCACGAGCACACGAGCACACGAGAACGCTCAAGAACGCATATTGAGAAACGGCCCTCGATAGCGCTTTGCAGTAACGCCCCACCATCACGTGACACGCTTAAAATCCTCGGCTCATCTCATAACATTACTACTTATAACCACTGAGCTATATAGCTCAGTGCTTATAACTCGGCCTATCACGTGGTGTCAGTGGTGGAATGTTTCTTTCTTCTGAGGCAGGATATATTTACCTGACTCCGCCAGATAGATTTGCTCCGCATATCCATCTGGAAACCTTCCGTTGAAGTAATTTTGGGAAGGGGCGAAAATACTGGTTAGCTGATTGGCCTATGTTGGTGATAGACGGGCCAAATAAACCAATCAGATTCGTCGTCGCTCGTAACAGAGCGACGACGAAAACACAACCACAAGCCAAGCTACTCTTGCTGCTGCAGGTAAAGGCTCGTTAGCTCAGCAAAGAAATACTCTGTAATTCCAATAAAACTTGCTCGATAGCCACGCTAGCGCTAGTTTCATCGGCTGAAGCCGCCATGTTCTTTAGACTGAACTGTCGCACTTCCCGTTGCGTCACACCTCAACCCGCCTCAAAGCCAACGCTGATTGGACGTTCGTTTGGTGAACGGCTCCAAATTTTCTTCAACGGAGAGTATCCAGACTGATCTGCGAGTGAAACCTTGAAACCTCGCGAGATCAGGATGGTCTCACGAGGCTAAGGATATATATATATAGAGAGAGAGAGAGAGAGTGTGCGATTTGCAAAAACACAAACAAAAAAAAAAAAAAAACAGAGGGGGGGGGACATTTCAAGTGTTTTATAAATGAACATAACGACAAGGTTATGTGGCCGGCATGCTGTCTGGCTGGAGACAGCATGTAACCTGTCCTGGGCGGGAGGGTGGAGAAATCGGCTGCTGCTGCTGCTTCTTGTCTTGTGACGCTGCCTGCAAATCTTCATCATCCACCAAAGTTCGTCCTGTAACATTACCATGGCTGTTTGTCCCGTCATCTACTCTTGACCTTTTCTGTTGATTTTTCGGGCCGAAATATGACAAAATACTTTGGGAGTGGGTATTAGTTTACTTTAACCGCTTTGAGCAGAAAACTTATTAATAATAATACTCTTTAAAAACAGACAACAAAAAATTAAATTAACAAATGTGAAGGACACAAGACATGTATTTATATTAGGGTTGTCAAACGATTAAAAATTAGAATTTGAATCGATTAATCACATAATATTGATAGTTAACTCGAGATTAATTGCAAATTAATTTCATGTTTTATCCTTTTATTTCTGAAAGTGTAATAGCCTGTTTGGGCATTTTAATATACAATTTTGCAATAAATGACACTAATAAAATACATGCTTGTACAAAAAATATTTTTATTTTGTTATTTTTCAAGCACTTTTGAGAATTGGAATGAAAACATCCTAGAGCCAAATGTTAAACTCTGGACTATGATGGCTAAATGACTAATCATGACGCCCTGATGTTTACACAATGTGCAAATAAATTTGTAAATAAATACCATGCCGATATATATTTTTTTGCCTCTTAAACAAAGATAGACATGGTATTAGGCATATACATATAAATTAATAAAAAATAGCATTTCAATAATGTCATAAGTTTTATTGTTAGTTTTTTCACTCTCTCTCACACACATCTAATTCTGAGCTTTCACACCAACAGTATTTTTGCTTGCTGTTTATATCCATATTCATACAGCTTAAGCCTGGAAAACGGTTTTAAATTTCCAGGTCATTCCAGTCTTACACTTTGCTTGCAACTGGGCAGGAGCTTAGTACCCTGACAGAGACTGTTTAGCAACTGTTTAGTAACTCCAGGTCCTTCGTTTGGCAACATAATTCAGCCTTAGTTTGTCAAATACAGACAAAACAAATTAATAAGCATTAAAGTGCGGTTTATGGGTCGGGTTTCTGCAATGTTATCAGCATGTAAAAACTCATCTTCAGAACCAATATCTGCTCAAAATGGTGATCTGCACCGTAATCTACTTTCAGCAGTTATAACCGGTTATTGCACCGTAAACTGCAGAGTTGCTCTGTCTGCCTTTACTACCGTCGGCTCCTATGGCGGAGGGATATTTCAGCTGGATACACTCAAAGTGTCTCGTGAAGGCAGGTCTCTTAATAACCGCTGTTTCGTCATTTATTTTAGAGCCCAAATAAGCGATTTCACTTTCAGAAACGTCCCAAAAAACCCGCAACCCGTGACTCATGAAATTTACAAGCGCCTTTAGAATAAAACAAGCCCAAAGTCGCATGAAATAAACAGTCTGTGCAACAGTGAGCGCGGGTCTGTTTTGCTACAGTCTCTAGCTCTCTTGAAACTACGGAAAGCGCCGAGGGTAAAAGAAACACAGTCCGGAGAGCACGGCGGGGAAAAAACATTAGGGAACGGTGTGTGTGTTTTGACGTGCAATTAACGGCGACAAAAAAAACGTTGGCGTTGTGGTTAACAAAGTTAACGCGTTAAAACGGACAGCCCTACTTTATATACATTTTTAAAAATCCATAATATTATTTATTCAGACAGGGGGGGATGTATCCCCCCAGGGATAAAACATGAATGACCAGAGAGGGGGACGTCATAAACAGAGGGGGGGGCACCCAGTATATATATACATATATATATATATATATATATATATATATATATATATATATATATATATATATATATATATATATATATAAAAAACACAATATACCTCTAAGTCAATCACACTTTCGTGAAATCAAACTGTCCATTGGACAGTCAAAGGAATAGACATGTGGGAACTTCATAGTCGAGTGTACCTGTTGTCCACATTTCTTGTGACAAATTCCTACAATTCCCACACTTTTTCCTAGCAGGACGAAGCAGAAGAAGGAAAGGTAAAATGTTTGATTAGCTTAGCTAGTTGAGCATGTAGAGCAATTTCTTTACCAGCAGGCACTCACTGCACATCTGTCAGTACACACAGAGAGAGAGAGAGAGGGACTGTGATGCTGCATGTCCTTGCAACCGTCTGCTTGGAGCAGCTCAGTGTATCAAGCTTGGTGTCACATATTAAAGACTTCTTGCTGCCGAGCAGTCTACAGTGTGACTGTAGACTGCTCGGCAGCAAGAAGCTGTATGCGGTTGTATAAATTGAGCTCTTCACAGATAAAAGCAGGTTCACACTGAGCAGATGTGACAGAAATGTGGCATTTCTTTGAGTGGCTGCACAGCCCTCCATGTATTCGCCAAAGGTAGTCTGCCATTAGGTACAGAGATAAGATCCTCAGACCCATTGTGAGACCATATTTAGGTGCAGTTGGCCCTGGGGTCCCTCTAAGGCAAGGAGTGGCGGCTTCAGGCAAATTTCTCAGGGGGGGGCAAATGTTATGATTCAATTTTATTTTATAGCGCCAATTCATGAAACACTCAGTATGAACAGTCATCTGCCTTGACCGACTGGGGGTTACAGATGATGAGTGCTAAGTTTGGTAAAATACAAATTATTAAAAGTCATACCTAATTGTACAGTGTTACATAGCAATGTTTTATGTGGTTTTCCTGTTCAGCCACTAAATGGCTACAGAGCACATGAATTGTACATACTGTACAGTACTTTTGTACAGCTAATAAGTAAAATTCTCAAATACAGTAAATTTGGTTCCACAATAGAACAGTCACATTGTGGCCATAAAACAATTGTTATGTAATATTTTGGACTTAAAATCACTGTTAGCAGAGTCTGCAATATATTGCTATCATGGAAACCATAGGTTAATCCCTTTGTCTTCACTGTAAATAACTGTGCATGGTTTTTATTTTCCCCTTTACATATCCATTATGGCCCACAATCTTTTATTTAAAATGTTGCTTTATCATCTTTATTATATTCTAATTCATTAATCAGCCAAATGTTTAATTTTATGTTGAAATATACCACTAAACAAAATTGATGACACAGGTTTACTTGTCAATCCTAGAACGTCCGAGGCAAGAATACGCAGAGCTTTAGTTTTCAGGCCCCTTTGCTCTTAAATCAGCTCCTTTGTTGGGAACAGAACACAATACACCCTAAGCTTTTCAAACAAAGCTAAAAACCTATCTCTTCGACAGCTTTTACGTATATACGTGTATATGTATTTATATTGTGTAAATTGTTTAACTACCTGTGTGGTACATTTTGTTTACTTTAAAAAACGTTGAAAGTTTTTACTTTGTTTTATATAATTTTTATGTTTTTTAATGCAAATCTATGTTACTCTTTTTGAACTTATCCATCTCTTTTGAGTTGTGTTACTTATCAGTTTTTTACCATGACTTTTTTGTTAAGCTTGTTTGTAAAAATTAAAGGTGAGAAATGTGTAAGGAAACAAAAATGATTCAAGAGATGGCCAAAATTGCATGTCATTGCTGTAGATTTACAAAATACTGCAATTTAATGAGACACAGAAACATATCTCCCATTCTCATATTAAGAGGGGACATTTTGCTATTATAAATTTTGTTACATATTTAGCCAGCGGGTTGGAGTGCTTTTTTTCCCTCCCTTTCGTCACTTCCATTATTCTAGGTGTGTTGTGCAGCTATGATTGTAGGTCTGCTTTAAGCTTCCGTTTGTTAAAGAAACCTACATAGTTTAAATGTGTTCTGCTTTGAAGGTCCATAAGATACTGAAGTTATTTTCAATTTAATTCAGTTTATGTATTTGGTGCCAATTAACAATGAATGCCTCTGGGGACTTTACAAAAAAAAAAAAAAAAAAACCTCAAGTCATACAGACAGATTCTAGTTGATCCTATAATTATCAATTAATGCAGTCAAGTTCAGTTTATTATTCCAGTTGATAAAGTTTTCTAAGTAAACCCAGCCGATTGCATGAGGCTTACGTCATTCACTCCTGGACCAGTATGCAGCATTACATTTGGGTTTCAGGCGTTTCCCACTTCAATAAACAAAATTCCAAACTTCAAGATGGAGATGGAGTCAATTGTTTTGACTATCTCACAATATCGTGAGGTAGAACTTGACCATATTAATGGCTGGTTTCCCCACTCTTCGGTGTTGTAATTATTTTTGGGAGAAAACCTGCTTTGTATATCCTGTAGCTTTTATTATCTAGGTCATTTCTGCTACAAAGATACATTTGTTAGTCATGGTTTGCTGGATTTAAAAGCAACAGATCGGGACCAGAGGAGCCAATTAGCCTGTAGCAGGTGTGATAATGAAGTGGACAGGTGAGCAGCTGACATCAGATCCAGGTGTTACTGCTGCAGTGCAGCCGAGCTCCTCTTTGTACATGGTTTGTTTTTGTCTGGTCATGTTGGCGTTTGTATGGCTTCTCTGGAGGTTGTTTCATGTTACACTTGGAGGTCCGGTTCTTCGTCCGACTTGGTCAGAGGAGAAGAAGTCAGCGATGAACGGCGTCCCCAGCCATTCCTTCTACCGCCTGCCAGTTTTCCTGCACGCGCCAACGCAGCTCGTCCCACAAGAGCTGTTCCGACCTTCTCCCAACAGAGGGCCTCTCCCCGCCGGGCTCACGGGGCTGCTCGTTCCCCCGTTGCGGCAACATCACAGCGTCCCAGATAAAGTGGCGCGCGCTGTGGAGGCTTGGTGCGGCACCGAGATGGTTTCTGTGCGCGTCGACCGCATCCTGCTGCGTGCTTGGAGCGTGCCATCCCTGTTCCAGATAGGCTCGTGCACACCCAGCGCAGTCACCCCCCGGTACCTGTACTTCCATTTCGGAATGTTGGAATGTGGCGGACATGTTCAGGTGAGGACGCACAGCCTACAAACTAATGTTTTACGATGAGAAAAAAAGTAGATGTATTGAAGCCAACCCTACATGTGTCGTTTTGTAGTGTTGATGGCTTTTTAGTATAAAAGTACTGACACATTGTGGACTTGAAAAAACACAGAATAACACCTAGTTAACTTGAAAATAGATTTCTAGAAACTGCTTCAAAAAGGCCACCAGAAAATAATTGACCCGAGGTTAGTTTTTCATTCTTATGTAAAAGAAAAGTCACACGAGCCCAATCAAACAGGCTTAGAGCAGGGCCGGATTATCCATAAGGGCCAGGGGCACCAACCATGGGGGGGGGGCACACCACATGATATATATTTTTCATAAACTGTTATATTATTTACTTGAAATTGTTGAAAGACCATGCATTATTCGTTTTGTGAACACTGATGTCACAATAATAATAAATGATAGATAAATCAAGATTTTTTTTTTTTATTTCAACATTTTAAAATGAGATATTTGAATATTGCTCACTGCTCATATGCCTACATGTAGTTGTGTAAGTTAGTAAATAGTAAATTACACAACAGAAATCCCCTTGATTATGTCTGATGTTTTTGACCGGAGGACAGCACGGGTAAGGGAGGGCTTTGATGTATAGTGCCCAGGGGCACCGCATTGTCTTAATACGGGCCTGCTTAGAGTAAAATCTTTTCTTGCCCTTAATTCCCTATCAGGTGTGTGTGTGTGTGTGTGTGTGTGTGTGTGTGTGTGTGTGTGTGTGTGTGTGTGTGTGTGTATAAAAATAGTATTCACCTGAACTACAATCCATTATGGCTGTTTTCATTTGCACCATTCTCTGTGCTTTCCAATGTTCCTCCGACAGGGTGCATGTGACTGTTGAAGCGCCCCAGCATCTCCTCTCATTGAATGAAATCTTTGCTGCACAACCCTTGACGACTCAGTCCATATTTTATATTGTGCATGTTGCCGAGTGTGCTCTGTCCCATTTTGTTCCTCAGTTTGAACTTGACCAGCTTCATTTGTGAGAACACTTGTTCTACATCATTGTTTAATGGCATTGCAAGCAAAGACAGAGCAAATATGGCAAGTTCTTTGAAAGCCTGCTCTCCACTGCCATCTTTGTAATTGAGCATTTCAACCCTAAAGGCCTCTGCCTGAGCGTCCATGTTTTTCCACGGTTGGTATGCAACAGCCTGGCGAATTCGTAGCTCTTGACACAGTATCAGAGTAAAGTTTCACAAGTGACTGATGCAACCTGTTTTGTTTGAGACAGATGGACTGAACAGTCATAGAGTTCCATATCTGGATGTTAGCTGGAAGTCTTTGTTGCACCTGTTCGCACACTTATAGCAAGGAGTCTCGGCACCTGTTTCATATTTTTTTTTCAGCTGGGCCTCCATTTTTGCCTCATCTAGTGCAATTGTGAAGGTGAGTCCAAAACCAATTGCACCCACAGGTAACAAAACATTTTCGTTTGGTAAATTAAGTTCAAGCAGTTGTTTAATCTGATGTGGGGATTCTATCAGGTCTCACTACTCTGGAAATGAGGGAGCAAAAGAAAAGAAGCAACATTCCAGCATTTTGAATGCATTACCCTTATCCTGCTGAAACAACTTGTTGACCATGATAAATTCTTGTAGAAATGACAATAGAAACAGTAGGCACAGCTTGTTCATTGGATCACTGTACATGTAGTACAGGATTTCAGCACCTTCGGTTCACTTTATTGCTGGAGTATGCGTGGACAGCATTCATGGATAGAAAGCCATTGCATGCTTGACATCTGAGTAAGCTTTAAAGGAAGTTCTACAGGATTTATAAGAATGTAAATCATTGCATATTCATGGTGGCCAAGGGCACTGTGTGATAACCAGTTGTGTGAATGAGAAACCAAGTATTCAAGGTTCAAAGGGTGTGTCTTGGCTGCCTTGCTTACACAGCTGTAGAGAATGGCATACACATTTGAGAAGCTAAAGATCAGGGTTTTGCTGGAGCAGGTGTGTGTGTGTGTGTGTGTGTGTATACAGAATTTATATTGCTCATCATAACACTGCAGCCATCTGTGCCTAATCCAATGCATTTTTTTATATATATATCCGGTCTGTAGAATCCTGGTCAGGGTTGAAGCAATAGCCTCAGCTATTTGACCATCCAAGCTAACCAGTTCCAAAAAGGTTGACAGTCTTATTCAGTTTAACACTGAAATAGCGGATGACCAAGCAGTTGTTTAACAGATGTGCTATCTGGGCTCTCATCAATTACAAGAGAATATTTGGTATTTCCAATATCACTCATGAGGTCTTTACACATGCAAGGGGTAATGGCATAATGTGTTAATGCAGTGCATTTTTTTCGGCGTATCTTGATCTCATTGTCAGTGGATCCAATGAGTCCACAGCATTGACTGACGAATTACATTGGTGTCTATTTTCAGCTCATTTGTTTTGAGGCAGTGAACCCCACGTTTGTTAGCCTCATAGACAGGTGCACAGTTTTGTTTTTTTGTGCTTGTCTGTTTCTGGATGCTGAATTAAATCGGCATAGTGATGCCATGATGAACGACGTTGCAGTCGCTCTTTCCACTTGGAAAGTCGGAAAACATTTTTATGGCTGATTGTCGGATTCAACAGAGCCAGTCCTTGCATCAACAGTAAGCTAAGATAAAACATGTTTGTTTTACAAGACACAATTGTAAGATTGCATCTTAAATCAATGTTGCATGTTGTGGCTGCAACTCTGAACTGGATAAACTAAGAAGTTTGCATGTGGAAAGCACAGCTTATATTCCCTGAGCACCACGTCCGCTGGCAGCTTGTGTCTGTCAGTGGCTCCGTGTCAGTAACAATAAAGGAATTCTTATTATGAACAAAACAGGTTTCCCGGCTGTCGCCAAAATGAAAACCTGACCTTTTTTTTTTTTTTTTGAAATCCCAACTTCTGTGTTAACTGAAATGCTTATTTGGGCTTACCACATTTTTAGCTTCTAAATTAACTTTCCAAGGCAAATGGCAACAATGGTCTCTGGATCACTGCAAAGAGGGTGACTTTGAAGCTCATTGTCACCAAGCAATGTGTCTTTTTCTTTGCTTTTACGCAGCCTGGAAAGTGAGAGGCCCTCATGCAGCAATCAAAAGTCAGAGAGGAGACCTCTCCTCAGCCACTTGGGCCATCTCCTCCGGGGGAATCCCAAGGCATTCCCAGGCCAGCCGAGAAACATAGTCCCTCCAGTATGTCCTGGGTCTCCCCCTGGGCCTCCTTCCGGTGGGACGTGCCTGGAACACCTCACCAGGGAGGCGTCCAGGAGACATCCTAACCAGATCCCTGAGCCACCTCAACTGGCTCCTCTCGACGTGGAGGAGCAGCGGCTCTACTCTGAGTCCTCCCTGGATGACTGAGCTCCTCACCCTATCTCTAAGGGAGAGCCCAGACACACGACGGAGAAAACTCATTTCGGCCGCTTGTATCCGGGATCTCTTTCTCTCGGTCACGACCCAAAGCTCATGACCATAGATGAGGGTAGGAACGTAGATCGACCGGTAAATTGAGAGCTTCGCCTTTTGGCTCAGCTCTCTCTTCACCATAACGGACCGGTACAGCCCCGGCTTCACAGCAGACGCAGCACCAATCCGCCTGTCAATCTCCCGCTCCATCTTCCCCTCATTCGTGGACAAGATGCCAAGATACTTAAACTACTCCACTAGGGGCAGCACATCCTCCCCAACACGGAGAAGGCACTCTACCCTTTTCCGGCTTAAGACCATGGTCTCAGATTTGGAGGCACTGATTTTCATCCCGGCTACTTCACACTCGGTTGCAAACCGCTCCAGTGAGAGCTGTAGATCACGCCCTGATGAAGCCAATTGGACCACGTCATCCACGAATAGCAGAGACGCAATCCTAAAGCCACCAAAACAGATCCCCCTCAACACCTTGCTGGGCCTATAAATTCTGTCCATAAAAGTTATGAACAGAATCTGTGACAAAGGGAAACCTTGGCGGAGTGCAACTCTCACCGGAAACGAGTCCGACTTACTGCCAGCAATGCGGACCAAGCTCTGACACCGGTCATACAGAAACCTAACAGCACTTATTAAAGGGCCCGGTATTCCATACTCCCGGAGTACGCCCCGCCCCCCCACAGGTAGAATTACCTGTGAAACATTTTCACACAGCCAGGAAACTGCTTGTTATTGCAACCAAATCCTATGGGATTCTGTGAGGGTAGGGAGTAGCAAGATGGCGGCCAGTGACTTCAGTTTTTCGGCATAATCAGCACTCCAGTGTATTGTATAGCTCAGTGGCTGTAGGAAACTATGGACTTGGCCAGAAAATTTGCACAAGCATGCCTTCCAGGCCCATCCCCCTTGCTCTTTGCTGTGCTACCACCCTCCCTCCCCAGCTCCTCCACCCACAGTAGAGCCTGCCATTCCCCTCCGATGTTTACACTTATTTCATTTTGGACACAATCAAATTCTTTCATCATCAGTTGTCATTGTTGTTCTCTTCTTATATCTGTCTGTGGCAGTTTGAATATTCGTAAAAGATAATTTTTTACAAAAGTTACCTAATGCAGCTTTAATGACTAAGAGGCGTTGTGAATAACTTGACATACTGAGGTATAATTCTAAGAAAAGATCTTAGAATTTGAGAAATCCCCAGATTTTGCATAAAATAGCTTCACTAAGAGCTAATCTTTAGGTTTAAGATTCCCTAATGTTTTAAAATATTAAGGTAAATTTAAATATGCTTCCTTTAACAGTCTAACAGCTCTTAGAAGTGCACTGTTTTCAAAAAGTGAGTCAAGGGAAGTGGCACACCTAAAACAGAACAGTGGGGCACTAAGGACCTTGATTAACACACTGCTGTATATTTGCAGTATATCCACCCGATACTTGGTCAGGCTCCCTTTTGGATGAATTAAATCTTGTAAATATATGTAATGTATATGCCTGTGCATCCTTTTCTATTGCAATCCTTAATTTATTTTAATATGCTAGGGAGCTGGACTGTAATGCTAGCCTTCTTTTCCATGAAAGAATGTAGGCAAACATTTGCATATTAAAATATTTATCAACGGACCTAATATAATTTCTGAACGTTTAAAACGGAGTTATGAATCTGTAAGATTCACTTGCTTAATTATATTTTGATTATCCTTTTAAAAATACCTAAACATTGAGAAGCATTTGTGCTTCAATGAGCTTCTGAAAAGGTCACAGTGCTAAATGGTCCTCCATGAAATTATTTTTCATTCTCTCAATTTTGCACATCATTACTTCCAACTTCACACTCAATCAATTGTAATATTTCAATCTTATTTTATATATGAAATCTTTGCAACAGAAAATCCCTTCAGATCAAACAGATTTATCTCAACTCTTTCTTCTTGCTTAGTTTTGTTGACTGGACACAAACGAGTGATGAAAGGAACTGGCTATAATATTTTGTTCTTTTTACATAAGCCACAATATTTTATGTTGAATGTCTCTTGTTTTCAGGTTGGTGGTGGTCAGCTGGTGTATTCTTACCTGTTGAACTACACTCCTCCCCCACAAGGCTTTGTCATCAGAGTTTCTCCAATCAACCTTCCCATCCACTGCTATTATAATAGGTAAGTATTGCCACCCACAATTTATATTGAACTATTAAAAACCTATGTTATGGGAGTAAAGGGAGCAAAACATTTTTCCAAAACCAAAAAAAATTAACTCATGTTCTTTGACCATTTGAATAACTTATTTATAACTTATAGTTTTTATTTTTTTTAAACAATTAACCGCCGCAGTTTTGATAGGACAAGCAGGTCTACTTTGTATTGGGTATAAAAACAATTCATTCCAGCAGAATCAGCTTTATTGTCCAAGATTGTGTGCACAAGCAGAAAATTTACTTGAGATTTACACTCATTGTGTACAGACAATAAAAAAAAACTTTAGAGGAAAGGGGAAAAAAAGTGTGTATGTACAGCAATTTCATTCTATTAAAAGGGGAACA
Organism: Fundulus heteroclitus; assembly: GCF_011125445.2. Classification (NCBI taxonomy): domain Eukaryota; kingdom Metazoa; phylum Chordata; class Actinopteri; order Cyprinodontiformes; family Fundulidae; genus Fundulus; species Fundulus heteroclitus. Next base: position 1,838,043 of record NW_023397044.1, on the reverse strand, counting down.
AAGGGAGGTCCTGCTGTAAGGTATTCAATGTGTTCATCAGAGAGACAGTCTGGGGAAAGAAATTGTCTCAGTGGTGGCTTGTTTTTGTAAATCTAAACAGTTGGTTTGCAGGATGTGTTGGATCAGCAGAGATGTTAGCTGCTTGTTTTCTGACTCTATACCTGTACATGGTTGAATAGATGGATCCTCAATGTAGATGATTTTTTTGTTGCACTGTAGGGCTGTTTGAGCCAAACCAAATTCATAACAAATTGAATATAAACCATTTAACATTTTGTTGTGGATTTGGTTATGTATAACTGATATTGAAACAGACTGTTACTGATAATATGATAGCAATACCTTTTTATTGTACCACAATGGGTAAATTTGAGTGAAACAGTGGTGACACTACCATAGTTTACATTTTGTCTTTGTTTTGATTGACTGTAAACCTTTTTCCATATGGGGTTTGGATTGTCCATGTAGGCAGCTGCAAATTTTGTCCAAGCTTGAATTTTTTGAGTCCTGTTTTGGTCCGAACATGACAATGTGTATGGAGGACCAAGTCTTCCATATTTAAAAATAAATACAGAAATAAATGCTCAATAAATAAATAAGCATACAATTAATTGCCACCAAATTAATAAATGTAAGTAGAAATTAAATTATACAGTGAGACATAAATGTATATATCTCTTTTAATTAGCTTCTTTATTTATTCGCCTTTGTAATAATTACCTTTGTTGTTCGTTATAATCTTCAACTTTATTTATTAATTACTTGTTTTTTTTAAGTTATTTATGTGCATGTTATAATTTAGTTTTATTCTTCCTTTGTATTTTTTTTACCCTATATATTTCTGTGATGCTATTTATTTCTGCCTGTCGTTTTTACATTTCTGCCTGTCCTTTTTACATTTCTGTATGCATTTCTGCCTCATTATGCAAACGAGGAGGGCTGTGTCTTAAGGGCTCAACTTCTGCCCGTTGGTTAGCATTTTACTGCATCTGTCAAATCTACATGGCTTTTCCCCGCACTAAAGCATTGTTTAGTAATGTCAAACTCAGTAGGCAGATGTTCAGTGTCCGACCTCTGAAGGGAAAAACATACAAAGGAAGAATAAAACAGACAAAAAATATTATAACATGCACTTAAATAAATACTTTAAAAAAATAAGTAATAAATAAAGTTGAAGATTATAACGGACAGTAAATAAATAAGGTAATTATTACAAAGGCGAATAAATAAAGAAGCTAATTAAAGGAAATATACATTTATGTCTCAATGTATAATTTCTACCTACATTTATTAATTTGGTGGCAATTAATTGTATGCTTATTTATTGAGCATTTATTTCTGTATTTATTTTTAAATATGGAAGACTTGGTCCTCCATAAATGTGAAGCTTATTTTAGTGGGGACAGTTAAGACCAGTATTCTAACAGTCTCAAACTCATGGTTTAAATCTAGGAGCTTCACTGACTTTTTTTTTTTTTTTTTTTTTTTTTTTTTTTCTTCTTTCTTTCTTTCCTTCTGAATATAATAAAACTTCCTATCACCATAGGGGGCAGTTTAGGTAAGAAGATTGGCTCTTCCAACCGAACAAGGATTCTAAACACTTTGCTGAACTGTCATTACAATGGATAACGCAGGTGTTAAATTGATAGTACTGGCCTAATCCTGCTTAGCTCTGAAGGCCCATTTTTTTTACCCTGGTTTAAGATTTGACAGTAAATGAGAAACATTGATCAGAGGTAAACATTGTAATATGCATATTTAATTCATTCGGAATTCTGAATGGAGACAAAAATTTACATTACCAGTGTACCTACGTCCTTCTCTTAGGTATTGGAGCTTTTGTCTGATCTAAGTTTTGCAAAGACATCATTTTAATACACTGTCTGCCCTCCTCCGCTGAGTTTGGGAGGGAGGGGTCTGTGGGCTATCTGTTTCTCAAACAAAGAGGCTGTTCTTCCCAGCAAGGGGTCAAGCCAAATGTCCTACCCCCCCCCCCCCCCCCCCAAAAAAAAAAAACTCATGTAATGTTTATCTTACCCTTAAAGGGGGCAACAGTCAAAACTCATGCATTCTTCAGCTCTCCCATATGAATACTGTATACATAAGATATTTATTTTCCTCAATACAGGCTAAAATTAAGCTTCTGGAATAGTCTTTCCAAAGTCTCAACCTTAACCACTGTAAACATTTCAACTACATTTTGAAATACATTTTTACAAAATGTACCTACTGAAGCTTTAAAAGAAGTCCTATATCAGGGAAATAATCACTATATATGAACTCTGCTGGTTCAGATGAGTGGTGAAATAGCAAGGCAGAATTAGGTTGGCTACCAAATGCAGATGGTCATGGTGCAGTTGGAGGGGTGTTCTACTAGATCAGGGGTCAGCAACTTTACAACCCGCAGGGCCATTTTTGCCCTCGGTCCAGCTAAACAAATTTTGTTTAGAGCCACAGAACTTGCACATCTCTTTGAAACGAGAGCTTGTTTTTATAGTAGACTATAGGAAATTGGTTTACCTTTTTTATTTTTTTAAGTAAAGATCAAGTTTGTATTTAAACCGACAGTATTTTTATGTTTAGGTTTAATACATTTCCTTCAATTGGACACTTGGTTTTTATAGCAAATGACATCAACGTGATGAAAAAGCAAGTTGTTTGCAACCTATTAACAAAAAGATACTTCATTTAGCTATAAGACCCGTTTACACTACACTTTTATTTTATTTTTTTAACTGAGCCGAGACCAGTCCGAGCTCGGTAACTGAGATAACTCTTGTGTGTAAATGGTCAGCAGACTGAACTGGACCGCGCTACACATAACCGGACCGCGCTAACTGCAGACCAGTTCCTGAACAGGTCTTGGACTGTTTTTTTTTTTTTTTTTTTTTTTTTTTTTTTTTTTTTAATCCCGGTTATCTGATAACAAAGAGCACTTAAGGTACTCGGCGAATCTCATCCACCACTGGGGCCTTGCCACCAAGGAGCTTTTCAACCATCTCGGTAACCTCAGCACCAGAGATGGGAGAACTCGATCCAGAGTCCTCAGGCTCTGCTTCCTCAATGGAAGACGTGTTGGTGGGATTAAGGAGGTCTTGGAAGTATTCTGTCCACAGACACACAACATCCCCAAAAAAAAAAAACTATCTAAAGAAATGATGATTTCAGGTATTAAATTATATTATCTGAATCCAAAGTTTGGATTCAAAGCACATTTATGTGCAACACTTTCAGGGAAATGATCACCATTACCCATGAAAGATTTATTATAAATTTACATCCTGCTTTGTAATCTAGTTGAAGCTTTGCCCATGCGCGACTCATTTTCAATGGGGAAAATGGACTTCAAGCTGAGTATGCTGCAGCAGCATGTCGAGGCTGACTGACTGACGACCTGTCAGATCTTTCAAAACGGGAGGGACAGCTGATGGTTTGCTGAAGAGACGCCAAAGTCACCAATCAGTGCTTTTCCTGGTTGCCAAAGTCTCAAATGACAATGAAAAAAAATTGTTATAGTTATTGCTTGTCGCTTTTGAATAAGTCACTAGAGCGGTCTGAAAAGTTGCTAAATAGTTGGCAACAATCAGTGATGATGAAAGTAAGCGAGGCGAACATGTGAGAGAACGTTGGCTCCGCCCTGTGTGTGTTAAGGTGGAGAGGATTGGCTAAACAATGGGTTGGAGGCTTCCTGAAAAATTTTGTGCAACCTTTAAAAATACTGTTAAGAGGACAGATGATGCTGAGGGAGGACCATCAGACGGGGTTTCGGCACTCACCCCTATTCATTATTGTTATTCCCAATGATGATTTGTCTCTGGGATAACAAGATGGCCTGTTATTTATTCCTATCTCATCCAGTAAGGCCCGCCTCACCCAGTTCGGAGATTTGGCAGCAAAGGAAGAAAACAATTATCAGAGACAAAACATTTATAATATGCATATACTTATTACAATTGGAATCCCAAAGGGATAGGTACTCTTACAATCTGTCCTAAAATCCTATTTTAGAAGATGATGGAATCCACTATTCCCTGTGATTGCAAGCATGTGTCTTAAGAATCCTGCTCAGAGGCACACATGTAATAGCCTGACCACCCCTCACAGTGTCCGGGGAGGGGTGAAGTCCCCGCACACAGTCTCCAGGCACCCATCTTCCCAGAGGCAAAACAAGTGTCAACTTCAGGAACTAACTTTTAATTAATAGCACAGGTGGTTTTTCAGGAGTTAACCGAGAAACATTAAGAGCCACAAAAAAGTTTTCAAACCGTATACCCTTTTGAAAGGTCTCCCATAAAACATCCCGTTCTTCTTCGTGCCTGGTATCTACAAGAACTTGAATGAATTTTACTTTGAAATGGGTCTGCAAACCTCCCTCACCGTAGACTCCAAGCCACACAGTTTTAGTGATTACAAGGTAACTTTTTGTGCTTTACAGAAAATGCATGTTTAAATATTCTTTTCCCTGTTATGGAAATGTATAATTTTTGTGTTAAAGTCTACAGTTAATGAGTGTGGATAATCAGAATGTAAAATTGCCACCATGCACTGTTAAGAGTTAAGAATCAATACAACGGTCTATCAAGAGACTAATTAGGGGAGATGTTTTTTTGTTCGGTGATTAGAGTGTTGGGAAGATTGACAGCGTCTGCGTGTTAGGTTGAACCATTGTTCAAGTGAACATTACTCAAACTAGAGAACATTGGGGTTCTTTCGGCACCAAAAAAAGACACACAACTGTGTCCAAAAAACTTTGACATGAAAAATATACATGGTCAAAAGTTAACGCCTTCCCTTGTCCAACCATCCCGCTGCTCCACTTGGATTGCTTGTTCCCCCTCTGCTCTTATCTGCTTCCCGGCCAGCCTAGCATCCACCTGCACTGGTAGCATCTGTTCCTTCTCTCCCTCTGGTGATGGGTGAATTTAAGAGCATCCTTCAACAGAATCATCTTCACTGGCAGTTGTATAAAACTGTCAGCTTCGGTGTGGTTTCTAGTAATTCTTGAAATTAGGGAGGGGGTGGGGTGTTATTTCTCTTCCAAGCATGGCTCTCAAATTTCTTTCCTGACATGTTGACAACAGTCATTCACAATAGGGGAACACAACCCAAAACTCCCTTTTCATGTTCTGATTGGTCACCCCATGGGTCAATAATCAGTGGCACCATGTGGGTCACTTTCAAATTGTGGAAATCAGTGGCCACAGACCTGCATCTAAAGTGATGGACATCTAGAATCTGACAAGTTACAAAACCATTGGATTTTTTTTTTCACCTCATCATGTGACCTCAAAACTGTAGGCCCCTCAGTGGTGTCCTTGCTTGCATTTAACTGGTACAGAGCAGATGTTATGCGTCATAGAGACAGTTTCAGCTGTTTTTAAATAAACTTAGAATTGTTCTGCACAGGGTTCCCAGTTAGTCTTTTGTTTTTATCATGTGAAAATCCGTTTGTGTTTCAGGTTTCATTACTCTTACAAAGTTGGTTTTAGACCCCAAGTTCAACACACAACTTTTCTCAAGAGTCTCAAGAGTAAACTAACTTTCAGCCTCACTGTCTGTAATGGTGAGTATCTTCTGGCCTTCAGTGTCTTTGATTCACAGCTTTTTAAACTTCTTAATTCCCAAGAAATTAGGTGGTTGCAACATTAAATCTTCCTGAGAAGCTTAAAGCTTGCAGATCTGATTCATGATTCAAGTCATGTTTGTGTCAAACCTTCAGATGGCAGACAAAAATGATGTCAATTACTATGCAGTCACATGAGTGTATCAGACAAATGCTCCTTGAGAAGGTAGTGTGCAAATAGCTATCAAAAATGTAAATGCTCAAGTTGCCAAAGTTGATTAATGCTCAAGACAAATAAAACTGGTAGTCAGTTTATTAGGTGATGTAAAATACTGTGCAATTAATTTAAATATTCAAGTCACAGAGCTGTGCAATCTGCATGGATGTTGAAAGCCCCAAGAAGGAAAGATCTACTTTAGAAGGTAACTCTTTATACCATGTGTGATGACAGCAAGTGGGTCAGAACTGTCTCCAGATTGGGCCTCACATGCATTCTAGCTCTGTTCTGGAAGCTCCTTGTAAATTTACTCAATTCTCCCCATCACAGGTCTGCATGTGTACATCAGAATGAATTGGTTCTGTGGCTTCTTATCAGTGAATAAAGCTGTCTAAACTTTGTTAGACTGCTCGGTGAAAGTTATTTTAACATAAAATCAAATGTATTTCAAATTATATCAAATAAGTGTAAATATTTCTATTTGCATCAGCCCAGTGGGAGCCGCTTTCCCCAGGTCACACCTTCTTTTTAGGGGAGCAAGTCTATTTTTTGGCTCGGGCAGGAACTTTGTTGGCTGGGGAGAGGCTTTATGTGGATTCATGCAGAGCTACAAGTTCAGAAGACCCAAGCAGCTTACCTAGCGTGGATATTATTACCAACTATGGGTATGTATGTATGAACTGACCTACACATTTACTGTGGTGCTCAGCCATTTCCATATAATATAGTTTTTGATTCCAGCTGCATGACTGATGGCAGAAGGGAGGGCAGCAATTCTCAGTTCCTGTCAGGAGGTGGCAGTGTGAAGTTCTCAGTGGATGCCTTCCTCTTTACAGGAGTCTTGCAAGTAGGTTTTAAAAATCTATTTAATATATTCAGGAAGGAGTTGGCCTGCAAGCATCGGGTCAGCTTCGGCGACAACATAATTCACCTTAAGGGGCATGTTCTAAAAACCAGACCAATTAAACATGCATGCTTTATTGTAGAATGCAGCCTTCCCATAATTTCACTATTGAAAGATTGGCCAGTTTCATGTGAATATGTTTATACTTTCCCTTTTATTTATTTGGGGCTAAATCCTGAAGAAATTAAATTAACTGGTGCAAATGACATGTGCATACAGAAGAATGGAATTGAAAATCACTTATTTTTAGATAAAACCCTGTGAAATAAATGGTTAGATACTTTAAAAGGGTAAACACATGTCCTTTTTTTTTAATTTTAGTTATAAAGATTTAAGCAACTAGCAAAGATTTCTGTTCTCATCTGGAACACTTAGATGTATGTTTGGAGTCTTGTCAGCAATTATTTTAGAGGATCACTTACTGCCTTCTAAACTTCTGAGAGGGTTAATGGTATCCAACTGCACTGTTTCTAGGTGCAGTACCTCCACTGTACACTTTCAGTTGGTTTGACAACTTCAAACATCGCAAAATCCTGCAACTTCAACAAGGCCACAGTCAGGTTAGTGACTTCTGATAAACGTAAATTTCTGATCGAAAATGTAATACGAACAGTGACAATATTGTTAATATTCAAAAGCTGCTTTAGTAGTTTAGTTTTAGAGCTAACTTTAGATTTGACAGTTTACTTTTCTTTGTATTCTTTTTCCTTTTATATGTTTGCCACTGTTCACCAAAACTTCCCCATTGAGGGAATTTAAAGGAATTCTTATTAGTATTTATGCTGATCTAATACATGACAGGATGGCAGAGTATGTATTGGTATCATTCAACAGTGTATTGATTTCCTAAGACTTTAAGCACTTAAGAAGGTAGAGACCTTCTCTTGAACAGTTAAGTCTGACAGATTTACTGTTGTGCTATTACATAGCAGGGCAGTCAAAAGTAGCCGGTCAATGGCGGCAAATCGCCGTCTATAGCAGCTCTTGCTGCCGCCTACATTTCCACGATTATATAATGGAGCGATATTTGTGCCTTCTGGTTAAGCGCGGAGCAGACCCTGGACTGGAAGCTGTCTTTTTTTTTTTTTTTTTTTTTTTTTTTTTGTACCTCGGAGTGGCCATCGTTCTTTTAGTACTTCTTTGATGTGTCAATCATACAATTTAACCAATGAAATCAACGACTGAAGGCAACATGCTAGCCAATCACAGCTGGAGAGGGGCGGGACTCTGAGTCATAGCCTTCAGTTGTCACTACCCGATCCGTACCGGTAGCACGATCCGTACCATCAGCTCATTTGCGCAAGCGCAAACAGAATAACTTCCGGGTCACCAAAAAAATAATGTAATTACGGTACTGAAAATACTTTTTTCTATACTTAAATCATTCAAAAATGCTAAACTATATCGTAAATAAAATATTGAAGACTTTTCTGAAAGTAATTGGTACGTTTTACATTCTCTCCATTGTATTGCTTGACGTCATCATCGGATATGCTCCAGCATCCTCCAGTCCGGGAAGTTATCATTGCATAAAGTTTATCTGTATTGTCTGAATGCACTCTTAGTTTTATTGCTTGTTCAAACAGGACTGGAAAAAAATATTTAATCCTTAATTACACAGTGAATTTCGTTAGACAAATAATCTTGTTCTAAACATTTTTATTAGAAAGTTAAAATTATCGATTGAGAAATTAGCGCCCTCTGGTGTACACATCATAAACTAGAGAAGACCTCGTGATTATAGTAGCAGCATTGTTTTTTTTTGTTTTTTACAAAAACAGAGAATAGAACAAAGAACACACAAAGCGAAGGTATACCTTATTAAAATACATTTATTAAGCACAAAATACATACATATGCAAACCAAATAAATGATAAAAAACTTCAAACTTAAAAAAAATTCAAAATCAAATACGTTTCAGCTGGAAGGAGCGCTATTAATTTCTGTTTGAAATGCCAGCATTGAAGTCTAAACTGGAGTAAACATTCACGCTAGGAGGGTTAGCTAGGACAGCTAGCAGGGTTAGCTAGGACAGTTAGGAGCAGAACCAGGCAGTAAAACTGCCAAACTTAAGAGACTTGAGTTACTTGCAGGTAGAAGGGAACTCTGCTTTGTTCTGCTCCTTGTTCTCATAGCTGCTGTAACTACAGAACCTGTTCTAGTCAGATTTGTTACTTCAGTCAGTGTTCAGCCTGACACCAGCGCTCATGTTTATTAGCGTGTAGCTTATGTTGGACTTTTGAGTTAAGACACAGCGCTACAGGTTACCCTATGTCACTGTTAATTTTACAGTAACCCAAACCAACATAAAACCTGCCCAACTTAAAAGAAAAAAACAAGCCCAAATCTCAAACTCTCTCATGTTAAAAGCACAGAACTATTAAACACATCAGTGGCGTAGGAAAAGGGGGGCAAGTGCCCCCTCACTTTTTGGACAGGGGGGGGGGCAAAAGGAATGTTTTGCCCCCCCACTTTTGAGATAAAATTTTATTTTAACTTTTTCCATTATTTTGATAAATACAACAATAAGAAAGCTATCAATATCAACAAGTATTTGGCTACCTAATTGATTTTGTTACTGTCATTGAATTCAATTCTTATTATTAATTTGTTTTCTCCTAATTCAATTTTTAATTACTTGAAGTCTACTAGTTATTTCATTATCCTTTTAATGTTCAAATTCATTATTATTTTGTTATAGGTTAAGCTTCAGTACTCTTAGTATGTGTAAATTGTTTACATCTTGTATGACTATGTACTGTTTACTGGGACCTAGTTAATAAGTAACATGTGTGGGCATCTTCTCGGTATCCAACTTTTATGAGTCTGTCCACTTAATGACCTCTTGACTCATGCGCTATAGTCACTTCCTTTTAAAAACCATTAAGACAAAGAAGACAAGATTTAAACCAAGACCTAGGATAATATGAATTTTTGCAAGAACCCACCGATTCCCAGCGTAGTAAGTTATATTATTTTTATTATCAATAATTGCACACTTGTTATGTCAAAACCATTTTACTCTGAAATCAACATTAATAACTTTAAAGGGGAAGTCCGGTCAACAAGGAAAAATCAGGGGATCATTAGCTATACCTAAAACTAATACGTTTGTGGTTATTTAATGAATTTAGCGTTAATCAATAAGAAAAAAACAATAAATTGTCGTCTGGATCACTGTGTATGGGGGCAGCCTTTACTGCCCAAATATGGGCAGTAATGGTCGCCTGACATCACATCCTGTGGCGTGGGTAAGTGGAGAGCCGACGGCAGTTCGCCGCGCATTAGCAGCTGTAGGAGCTGTTGGACACAGCTGCGATCAACAATTATTTCGGATTTCCAGAGGACTTCACCATTGAAATTCGCGAGAGCTATTGTTGAAGCAACAATGCTCACGTGCATGGCAGTTGGATGTAACAATACATCAAGTAAAAGTGGAAAAAACAGTTCCATTTCATCCCTACTGACCGCCAGAGGCGGTGCTTCAAGCACTGAATAAACACGCTTGCGCAGGTCGAGAATTAGTATCAACAAAGTCACCTGTGACTTATCGGTGATCAGCGGAAGCCTATATAGGCACGTGACACCGGTAGTTCAGTCCCTTCTCATCTTCTCGCATGCAGGTTTGTTGTGAGCTGTTCTTTCTACAGACACGTGAGTTTTGTGTACAGCTTTCTCCGTCAGCTCGCTGTCAGTAGCCCCGTGATCTTTTGTGGTCGAAGCTGCGGGCGTGCTCGCCCTGCAGGGGCTGCGCGAGCGACAATTGTTGTGCCTACGGAACTCATCTGGTGTTTGGTGAGTCTGTTTTCTTTCATTTTCGGAACCCCGTGGGCAGCATCTTGCCCCGCTGGTGTTGCTTAAGTTAGCAGCTGGTGATGACTGCTCGTTTTGTTTAGTTATCGGTGGAGTTTTCTGCCCGCTATGAGTTGTTTGGTTACACATACCTCAAATGAGCTGTTGATATTTGCCTCGCCGGTGGCGTTTTCTGCACTGCATGAAAAGTGAGATTTTCGTCCCCGTAAACTACCGCAGATCTCCCTCATTTTCGGCAGTTAACGACAATTTGCAACCCGCGCTTGTTGCCGTTTGTCAGTGCCACAAATTGTCGGAACCGGACTCTGACGTATGTGGAGAGCGATCAGCTGTACTAATGGCCCCAATTAGCATATGAATGCAGCGAACCCGCGCGGCTGGCCAGGTCTGGCTTGAATAACCTACTCAGTATTGGCTGAAACCACTATTTTTAAATAAGTAAAATCGCTCCTGATTGGCAGCAAAACCACACGTGGCCAGGCCAGGCTTGAACGTTCTTACTGAGTATTGGATGGAACCACTTCTTTCAAACAAGTAAAATCACTCCTGATTGGTTGGCAGATATATAACTTTTCATGCAGTGCTGCCCGTGCTGAGTTCTTTGGTTTAACTTGATTAAAACAAGTTGGTTACTATTCATATTAACCTTGCCAATGTCATTTTCTGCCCGTGCTGAGTTCTTTGGTTAAACCTGATTGAAACAAGTTGGTTACTGTTTACAATTACCTCGCCAGTGGCGTTTTCTGCCCGTGCTGAGTCCTTTTGTTAAACCTAATTGAAATAAGCTGGTGGCTGTTTACATTACCTCCACAGTGGTGTTTTCTGCCCGTGCTGTTTTTTTTTTTTTTTTTTTTTTTTTAGTTCAACATAGTTGAAACACCTGGTTTCCGTTTACATTTATCTCACTGGTAGCGATTTCTGCCCTGTCAGGTGGGTGACGTTGCTCCTGAGTACGGGCTCCATCACTGAGAGATGGAACGTCTCTGTTGTTCCACTTGCTTAGCCCCTTTGCCTCCTGAGGATGGTCATGACTTGTCTGGGTGTTGGCCACCTCAAGGAGGCGCTTACCGAGGCTGCCTGCTCCAATTGCAGTGTTCTGCCCCATGCAGCGCGGCTGGCCCGGCTGTCCTCAGTTGAAAAGCCTGTTCGCTGGATGGGCTCTCATCAACAGGAACAGCTGCCCCCTGGCCAGGGGTTATGCTCTAAACGCCCTGCCACAGACGCTCCACTAACAGCTGGGAAGAAGTCCCGCCATTCAGGAGGTGGGTTGTCTTCTAAGGTAGATCAATTTTCCTCAGAGTTAGCCCAGTCTGCTCCAGTCTTTGCGACCTCCCCCTGTTCAGGGGTTGGTCTTGTCTCCAGCTACCAATGAAGCTTCAGTCCTCAATGAGGACGCCCTCTCGGTGGCGGCTTCTGACACCCTTTTTGGGGGGGAACCCCAGGTACATAGCCAACAGGTGTCGGATGTTGAATCCAATATCTCTCTGGGGGGCATGGGGGAGTCAGTGGCAACTGCTATTAGAGCTGCCCTGGCACAGTTGTGGGTGGATTCTCCACAGGTCCACCTCCCACCTCTAGCGCCTTTTTCAGGTGCCGTGACACTGGGACGGCCTCCTTCGCTGTACCGCCTTCAGAGGAGTACATCAGGGAACTCCACACCTGCTGGACTGATACTCGGGCTCTTTCTCACCCGACATCAGATGGAAGAGCCCTTGCCGCGATGCAGGAGGCCCCAAAGTTTGGGTTAGGGCAGATGCCAGCGGTGGAACCTGGCATTGCCTCCCTCATTGTTCCTCCGTGGACAGTGGGTGCTAGCTCGTAGAGGAGGCCCTACGAGCTAGCGCCCGCTGTCCACGGCCACAGTGTCGCATCACCGACGATCTGCTCTGCTGAGCCTACGATTCGGGTGCTAGGATGGGGCATATTGGGAACTCCCTCTCCCATCTATTGCTAGGTCTTGCATCTTCCCTGGAGGCACGATCGCTTGACCAGTCGACTCAAGGCATGCTGGATGCGTCTCTCCAGGCTTTTGCCTTGATGTCAAGGGAGCTGGGTTGTACGTTGTCCACCCTGGTCCATGCTCGGCATCAGGTGTGACTGGCTCAGTCGCCACTCACTGAACCCTGCAGATGGACACTGCGCGCCTTGCCGGTGGTTCGAGGGAAACTTTTCTTCTCGGCTGCGGTCGAGGCTCTAGAACGCACTGCCCAGGCTTTTCGCACCAGGCAGCAGCTCGCGGGGCTCCACAGGCGTGACAGTCGGCCTGTGAATACTTGGGAAGCTTCTGGCTCAGGACCGCGGTCATCTCGTTTGTCCGTTGCCCCGTTGCCTCGAGTCACCCTGGAAGATCCTGCTTCCAGGGTGACTCGAGCCCAGACAGTCCGGTCAGGGACTGTCCGTAAGGTGGGAAGGCTTTGCCATTGTGCTTCTGACCAAAGAGAAAAGACGTTGTCTGTAGCCAACATTTGGAAGAACGATGTCTTCAAGATGACATGAGAGTGAGGATTTTTGGTAGGTTTTTCTTTTTTTATGATGTAGAATTTGCTGTAACATTTGTTTACCCGATCAGAGCGGCGGAGGGATACAACGTGTGTGTGTGTGTGTGTGTGTACCAGTGTTGTAGTACTCGAGTCCGAGTCATTAGCTAAATTTAGAGACTCGTGACTTGACTTGGACTTGAGCACTGATGACTCGGACTCGTACATTCAGATCATTCTGACTCGGAAATTGAGAAAAAGACGACTTTTTTTTTATATCAGGCTATAATTTTAACATGTCATTAGAATATTATTTGGTGTATGATTTTAAAATCTAAATTATTAGTGCAATGTGGTGGAGTGTGGATTTTTTTTAGTTTAAAAACATGTAGGCTATGCTTACTTTAGTGCGGAACTTGGACTCGACTTGATCAATAAGGGCTCGACTTGGATCAATAGTGACTCGACTTGGACTTGACTCGGATGAGTAGTGGACTTGACTCGGACTCGACTCAGATTTTTTTTTTTTATGACTTGGACTTGACTTGGACTTGAACACTAGAGACTCGGACTCGAGGCATAGTGACTTGACTACAACACTGGTGTGCACCCTCCTACCTGATAGTGTGTAGCCTGCTACTCTAAAAAAGTTTGACTGCCCTGACACAGTTTTAAGTTATTTAATGTTAAATAAATGACTCTGTTAGGTATTGTCCGGTGAATATCAACCTGACAGCTGACATCAGGACAATAGTTATAAGGGATGATTCCAGCACTGGCGTTCTTTTAACAGCGAACTCTGCACACACAGAATAAATGGGTGATAACTTCTCTTCAAGTTCAAGAATTTATTAACGGAAATGAAATTAACATCCAGAGAACATCACTATAGAATGCTGCTTATCTGAATAAACACAATATTTCAATCAACAAATCCGCTCTACTAGGCTAGTGAAACTTCACTAAAATTACTAAGAAAAATTAAGATAAAAAGAAGCTAACAAGCTATGTACACACAAAAGAAACAGGACGCAATAAAGTGATTGATCATCAGAATAATTCAGTGAATCCTGGTTCCCTGCAGATCTCAGTTAAATACCAAAGTTCATCTCAAATAATGTGAATTGAGGTTAAATTAAACTAATCCTAAAGTTATACAAAACATCTTTTAAATCTACATTAATATTCCATATTAATGCGGTAATAACGCTCATAGCATCATATCCAACGATGATGGAGCAAAACAAACCTTATGTTTGAAACGAACCATAGTCGCGTTTGAGAAGGGTGAATGTTACTGGAAGCTAATGGCATTAGCTAGCGGACATTCACCGGTAATTTTAAAAAGCTTCGGTTTTATTTTAGTTGTAATGAGTGGACATCCATGTCCCATCATCACATGAAATATGTAGTAATGCCTCAATTTAGAACACTTTTAGTGATTTTGAGAACATATTTCTATAAAAGTAATTTTGCTACTATTTTACTATTTTTACTTTTTTTTAAATATATTTTACTATTCTATTTTACTGTATAAACGGAACCTGATAGACATACTAATGAGCAGCAATGCTTCTGTCTATGCAGGTGGGAAGAACTGACGGCTCCGCCTTCAATGTGTTCCTGCTGTGATTCTGTGTGCACAAACACAGATGTGTGTAAGTTCACAGATTGTGAATTATGAGAATATATCCAACAGCTACCATTTACAAAATGTTAGTACTATCACAAGATTGTAATATAATTATTTGTCATGTGGTCATGTTGTTGAATAAAGAAGATGGTAATGAGAATATATGTTGTTCATTTTGCCCTGTGTCCTTAAATATTTGACTTAATTCAGTTATCCTTCTTCCCCACAGCTGTGAAGAGCTACGTCAGAAGTTCAGGTTGGATTGTTGAAAAAAACTGGGAGAAGCCTACAGCAAGACTAAGATCTTTTAAAGCTGAGGAGGAAAGAGAACATTTTGATAAAAAAATTACCAGTAAAGACAACTTTGATGTGGAGAAGGAAAGCCAGACACTCAATCAGGACAGAAGTGGTTTTAAAGGTTCAGAGTCTGTTGTTGGCAGAAAAGAATGGAGGCTGACAGCTGTCCCGGTGCAGGAAAAGGTTGAAGAGGAGCATACTGAAAAAGGAGTTAAAGTAATGGAAATACAAGGCAGTGAGCTCAAAGCGCTGCTAACAAACATTATGTCCGACCAAACTAGATCCCACAACAATGAAACTGGTGAGGTTGGGGTAGAGGGGCCAAGTTCTAAAAATACTTTATCTAGTTTATCCATTGACTATAAAAGCTCAGATGCTTTGAGTTTTGGTTCTGGTGCTAGAAAAAATGACAGTTTAAGTATTGAGTATGATCCAAGTACTTCAGGTTTTTCTAGTGATGTTTCTACTGTTGTAAATGCCATCAATACACTTTGTCCACACAGCAACGGTGTTAAATGCAGGGCTGTTTATAATGCCTCTCAGGAGGGAAAGGATGGTTATCACGGGGGACATGGCACAATGTATAACACTGTTGGTATTGAAGGTCTCAGTCCTGTTAATGTTAGAAATAGTTCTAGTCCACCTAAGTTGGATTTAGTCTTATGGTCAAAACTGATCAAATGTGGTAATAAATCAGTAATCACAACTATCCACACACCAGTCAGAACAGACTCTATTAGCACTAAAGGATTGGATGAAGATGTTGGCCCATGGGTCAGAGGGTTACAGACAGGACAGGCTCATCCACATTGGCTCAGGGACCCGTTTTGTAATGATGAGTCACACTTGAATTCTCAACTTGCAGGCCAACTTTTTCAGAGTCTGTTAACAGATGAAGGAAAGCTGAACAGAAAAGATTCTGGCACCAGAACAACGCCTCCTGTTTTTGGTTCTCTTTCTATTGGATCAGAGCAAACTCACGGACACAAACCCACACATTCTGCTGTGGTACTGGTCACCTCTTCCTTACAGGACTCTGCAAGCAGTCCTTTGTCTAACAGACGTTGGGCTGAGGTGGTGCCAGATTGGGTTGTTCAACATTTGGCTTTTCTTGTGAAAAAGACAACCCAGGTTGATCAGGATTAGGGCCACATACTTGATCACCAGTCACATTAGTGCCTCTGATCTTTTTAGTTATTTCATTCACAATAGGCTTCAACAGGACAGAATAAG
This sequence comes from Fundulus heteroclitus, assembly GCF_011125445.2. Taxonomy (NCBI): domain Eukaryota; kingdom Metazoa; phylum Chordata; class Actinopteri; order Cyprinodontiformes; family Fundulidae; genus Fundulus; species Fundulus heteroclitus. The sequence continues at coordinate 1,821,905 of NW_023397044.1, read as the reverse complement.
TTAAGCTGTCATTTTAGCATATTTATCTGAATGTGAAGAAACCTTTGAAAATTGAAGCTTCCTGTTTACCAGTCATTGTATCTAACTTTCTGAATATTGCATTAATACACGTAATATTAGATGTCTTGATGCTTTTCTTGTATTTGGATGTTATGTCTCAGTTGAAGAAAATCTCTACATATTCATATATAAAAGGTGTGGTAGCCTTTCAAGAAGATTTTCTTGGAACTGGACTTCCAGAGTAGTTGGAAAAATGAGATATTTACTGGTTGTGTGATACTGTTGATTAAATTTCCACCCAATCTGTTTGACTTGTTTCTGTGGTCAAAGTAATTAAATGCTTTGTATCCATAAAGAAAGCCAATTCCCTTATTCTGTTTTAAACTTTATCCCCATCAGCGTAAAGCAACACAATTATTTTTTCCCATTTTTCACAGTTAACAAGCTTTAGTGTATCAGGGTTTTGTATGTGTGGGTTATAGGTGTATTGAGACCTGGGTATTTGGGTTTAAAGCCTTTTGAGGAAGGACAAGATGGACCCCTATTTTTAGGGTTGGAGCTAGGTTGGTAATTAAATTAATTTGTATACAAGTACATCTTGAATATTGTCATTTCAGAAAGTTGGGCCTTTTTAAAATTTTATGCAGCCATAATGATGTGCCTGTGCATTAATTTCTACTGATTTCTGTGACGCTTCAAATGAGCCAGTGATTCCCTTAAAGAAACTTTTCCTGTTAACATGACAGCAGAAACCGGAACGTTTTCAAACCATCACACTCTGATTGCTGGAGAGGCACCAGCCTGCCTGCAACCCTGCACAAGTAAGCAGGTATAGATAATGGATGGAAAACCAATCACTAAACTGCTGATATTAAAAAGATAATCGTATAGCGCCAATTCACAACACATCATCTCAAGGCGTTGCGTTTTCTTAGGAAGCCCAGCAAGTTGCATCGAGACATTGACAAGAAGCATCCTCTCCTTCTGAAAGGGTGCATAGCGAAACAGGACAGTTGCTTGCATTGACTTTGCAGCAATCCGTCATCCCAAGCATGCATGTAGTGGAGAGGAAAACTCCCCTTTTAATGGGAAGAAACCTCCATCAGAAGACCAGGCTCACTGTGAGCAGCCATCTGTCACTACCGACCAGGGACTTGAAGACACACTAATTCAGGAATACTTTACATGTGGGAGAGGGTAATAGCAGACTAGTTACATAGGTGGTTATGTCTAGAAAACTAACTCGATGAAGGCCGAGACACAGTTTACATCCAAACCTCCATGGTCTGTAAAGATTTTTTTCCAAACCTACTGGCTGCATAGAGGGTCTCTCTAAGGATCTCAGGACTAGTGAGATTGCGTATTTATGTGATAGTATGCACAGTCCAGAAATTCCACCAGTATTGATTATGATTTATAGAGCTGTGTGTTTCAGGACAAACATCTATGGGGACAAACCTAGCTAGAAATTGTGTACTGTTCACCTTGAGATTCAGAGATTTTGTTTCCTGTAACTGGTGTTTTGGCTTTTAAGCACATAGGCTCTGAGCCAGTTTTCAGGTCAAGAGAATAAAAGAACACTTTTTTTAATTGCAGTAACAAGGAACAGGGTTAGAATATGAGAGAAGGGGCCAACTGTATCATTTATAACATTAAGCTGTTGTAAGGAATGGCTCAGCCAATCTGCAACCCAGGATGTTTTCCCAGATAAACAGAACTTCAGGCCAGACGTACCTAATAAGAAGAGAGTGGATATCGTAAACTGATTTAAGAACCACTTCCACCAACTCATCTCGATTCAAGAGGATTTTTTGACATGAACACACAGCATTAAAGTGATTGGATGAGGAGAAATTAGGTTTTGTCTGAGGAAGTCCAGAAAAACCGAAGAGCGAAATATAGTTTTACCATTTACAAATCACGAATCATGCCAGGAGGAATAAGAAAAGGGAGATATGTAGATATGCTGATTTTAGATGCACTGAATGGACACTTTAACTTGCAGGCTAAGCGGTTTGTCTCTGCCGCTCCGCGTCTGTCTCTCTCTCAAACACACAGTTTCAAAGATGACGGCAGTTCAGAAAAACCTGGCCTTATTTTATTAGTTTGTTGTATATTGCAATGACTCCATGTGACTGTGCTCCTTTAAATGTCGGCCTCCTGTGCTATGTTCAAGAAACGCACTGAGTTGTACAAGATGTTTTATTTGCCTTTGCGTAACCGCTTTACTTCTGCATTGTGTGTGATGACCTGTGAGACACCAGAAATGCATTTGGAGGCACATTTTTTTAGGCAAGGCAAATTTATTTATATAGCACAATTCAGTACAAAGACAATGCAAAGTGCTTTACATGATTAAAATACAGCAAAATAAAACAGAATAAAAGCAAGTAGGAATAAAATGTAGATGGAAAAAAGAACAAAAGTGGTGATTCAGTTAACTAGAACAATTGAAGGCAATCTTAAACAAATGTGTTTTTAATCTTGATTTAAAGGAACTCAGGCTTTCTGCACCTTTACAATTTTCTGAAAGTTTGTTCCAGATAAGTGGAGCACAGGAACTAAATGCTGCTTCTCCATGTCTGGTTCTGGTTCTAGGTATGCAGAGTAGGCTGGAGCCAGAAGACCAGAGTTGTCTGGGTGGTTGATGCACTGATAACAAGTCTGTGATGTATTTAGGTGCTAACCCATTCAGGAATTTATAGACTAACGCAAGTATTTTAAAGTCTATTCTCTGAGATACAGGGAGCCAGTGTAAGGACTTTAGAACTGGGGTGATGTGCTCTACTTTCTTAGTCTTAGTGAGGACACGGGCAGCAGCATTCTGGATCAGCTGCAGCTGTCTGATCCACTTTTTAGGCAGACCTGTAAAAACACTGTTGCAGTAATCTATTCGACTAAAAATAAACGCATGGATTAGTTTTTCCAGATCCTGCTGAGACATTAGTCCTTTAATCCTAGAAATGTTCTTCAGGTGATAGAAAGCCGACCTTGTAACTGTCTTTAGATGCTTTTGGAGGTTCAGGTCTGAGTCCATTACTACTCCCAGATTTCGGGCCTGATTAGTGGTTTTCAGCTGAAGCAACTGAAGCTGTGTGCTAACTTTTGATCTCTCCTCTATTGGTCCAAAAATGATTACTTCTGTTTTGTTTTTATTCAACTGAAGAAAATTTTGGCACATCCACGTATTGATTTCTTCTAGGCATTTACTCAGTGCTTGAACTGGTCCATAGTCACCTGGTGACATGGTGATGTAGAGCTGTGTGTCGTCTGCATAGTTATGGTAGCTGATGTTGTTTCTTATGATCTGAGCTAGAGGGAGCATGTAGATATTAAAAAAGGAGGGGACCCAGGATGGACCCTTGGGGAACCCCACATGTGATTTGTCATCTTTGATGTCAAAAGTTGAAGTTACCTACTGATACAAAAAAGTCCCTGTCCTTTAAGTAGGATTTAAACCAGTGGAGAGCTGTACCAGAGAGGCCGACCCAGTTCTCCAGGCGCTCTAACAGAATGGAGTGATCGACAGTATCAAATGCTGCACTGAGGTCCAATAGAACCAACACGGTGGTTCTTCCACGAGACAAACACAAAGCATGTGCCACATATCTCCAGCCCAATTGCAATGCTATCTATCTATCTATCAAAATTAGCATATATAGTACATTGTGGTCATAACAAAGTTAAGCAATTGGCACCATCAAGTGCAATAAAGTTTAATAACGACTCAACTTTCACGCATTGACTGTGTGACACACGCATTTCACTGACTTCACATGCAACCCATAGCATTTCTTACGCATAAAAATAACACAGCCCATCTGGGCTGCAGATCCATTCACAGGTCTGTCCATCCAGAACTCGGTATATAGATTTATACAATCTAAAAACTAGTAATTCAAAACAGAATAAAAATTTAAAGCCAGCAAAATGTAAAATAAAATGCAGATCCACAAAAATAAACAAAACTTTCAAAAGCTAACATCTCAAACTGTGTTTTAAGAGAACATTAAACCCAGAAAGTGAAATGGCATGACTGAAATGTAAAGCTACTTGAATCCAGAGTTTTGTGCAATGACAGAGTGTGGTTACCTCTTTGCACTCTTTGTTTTACAAATGCTTAGTAAAACTTATCTGCCAACCTGAGCAAACGAGAGGGAACATGCATATGACGCAGGTCTGGCCGATCCTGGAAAGCAATGGCATTAAAACGTTTAAAAACAAATAAAATATTTTAAAAATCAATCCAAATGTGAACCAATAGCTAATGAATTGCTGCCTAAACAGGAGAAATGTGCTTTCATTTTCTGGTACTAGTTAAAAGAAGACCAGCAGCATTTTGGACCAGCTGCAGTCAGGCCACTAGAGTTCTCTTGAGCCGAGTAAAGTGCAGTAATCTAAGCAAGTTTTAATTAAAGCATAGATACAAATATTTTGAGCTGTTTGAGCAAGCCGAGGCCCTGAGCCACACCCACCACATTTGAGAGTCAGGTGAAAAGAGAAAGCATAAACAGACAAATATGGATGACTATGTAGTGGAGACAACATTAGGGGCAGAGAAAGCGTTGGAGAGCTCAGAGGTCTTCAAAACTATGGTGCTTTTTCCCTGTGTGGACAGGATGAACAAAGAGCTTGATCAGCTGTTCTCCGGTTTAGATACAGGTCTGCTAAAAGGAATCCAGTCATGCAGCCCCAAATCATAGAACATTTTAAGTGAACCATTCTTGAAAGAGCTTACTAAGCACTACAAGATAACACTAAAATCAGCAGAGGTGGAGGTGGCAAGAAACTTTACTGCGAGGTTTTTGATATCTCAAACTGTATCCTGTAATAGGATAAAGTATGAGATGTTTTTTCCCCTCCCATCTTCCTTTTTTTGTGTCCTCTATTTTTCCACAGAGTAAAGGGCAGCGCCCTGTGGGCACCGTGTAAGGCGGTGTCCTTGCCAGCAAGACCTCAGTAAATCATCTCCCCCTGAAATGTTTGTGATGTATGTAATGGCGGTTGTACTGAAACAGTAATTTCCCTCTGGGATTATTAAAGTATTTCTGATTCTGATACTGTAATTAACAGATTTGCCACCCTCAAAAGCAGAAGGTAACCGTTGTGGCTTCCCTCATCCAGCAAGTAATTGAGTGATTCAGTGGTAGTGTAGTGAACATGTGATTCCACAGGGAGAGACAGGATGATTTTTCCAATATTGTTCCGTTTTGTTTCAAAAGTGTATTGCTATACATAAAGCACACTTTATTACTCATACTATATTGCTTAGGACTGAATAAAGTCAATTTGGTTCCAAAAACATGTTTGTGGCTATCTAACAAAACTACAATCTATCATGGTCCGTTGGCCCAGATAGGAATGAAAACAGGATAGGCAATGTAATAGAGAGACAGAGCTGTGTTGACATGAGTGTCTTGAAATAGCCTATTCTGTAATATATTTACAAAGGCATAATACATAGACTAACACAAGACTGTTTTATAACCAAAGTACACTCCAAAGGGATGCAATTTGCATGTAAATTTAAGCTTATCTGCTCAGGGCCCTTAAACTAAAAATATTTTGTGTGTGCGTTGCACACGCACTAAATAATCTCACCTGGGGCTAAGCCTCCCCAAATATAGGGTCCTAAAGACATCCCTGCATACCAGTAATTCTGCAACAAGTACTATTCACTGTCACACCATGGATAAAAGAGCTAATTATTAAACCAAAATAGAAATACACTGCTGAATGTTTGCCTTTTAACATGTCTCTAAAGAAAAAGAAAGACAATAGTTATGTACCTTGCTGGGTCCGTGTATCTTTTGGTCATTGGATTTTCGTTTCAGAAACAGGAATTGAAAAAACAAAAACAAATGGCCATTTGATTTTTGTTGTAAAATACAAAAAAGAAAATCGAAATACAAAGCGTTTATCTTTTTCACTGTCAAAAGGGGAAAAGTAAATTTGAAAAATTATTTGAATTTAATTTTCTATTTTGGGTAACAAAAAACAAAAAAGCTTTTAAACAGAAACAGAAAAACGGCTCGTTTGTTCATACTCCGGAAACCGGATGTGGTTCCTACTGCCTGAGACTACTTTCCAAAATAAAAGCAATATGTTTGACGTGCATCAGGGTATTTTATTATTATTATTTTTTACACATGTCGACTACAGTTAGTTTACATAATTTATTTCAGTTTTGTGTAATATTCCTTATTATTGAGGTCTGCTGATGAATATGGAAATATATGTTCTGGTCATAGTCACTGTTTAGCCTAAATAACTACTAAAACAATAGCATACAAGCTTAAACAGGCTTGCTGTTGCAATGACTCAGATAACTGAAAATTTGCACAGGGATATTAAAACAATTGGTTTGCCCAAGTAACTACTTTCACTTACAGATGACAGATTAAGATCTCAAGATGTTACTCATCGAAATCCATCTACATGATGTGAAATTCCAAAATAAAAGCCCTCCAAAATCTCTATGTTAAGTCAGTTTGACCTAAGTTGCTGTCAATATTGAATGGTTTTTAGTGTATACTGTCACTTCAACATGACAGTAGAACACCTCCAGATGTTGCTCAACAAATTGCATCCACATCTGATGTTGTCACTGTTAATATTCTGAAAGGGTAGCATGCAGCTATTGTTGAACAAGAATGTGATCAATGTAAAACACACCTTAACATTCAGGTTCAATTAATACTTTTCTTTTGATAACAGATTTGTTACTTTTAAAAATGTGAAAGTGGATTAAAAACATAAAACAACTGTAAAGTTTATCAAAATTATGTGTGTGTGTGTGTGTGTCCAAAAAAGCTGGAAGATGCTCTTATGTTGTAATTCAACAAGCCCGATATTCATAAAACTTTGGTCATCCTTTGTGATATGGCTTCTCATATTGAAAATAAGAGACAGAATCTAACTGTTGTATCTTAGAGTCATAGGCCTACTTACTCTCGCTGATTCTTGGACATCCTCCTTTCCCGGAAAAACAAGGCTTTATGCGATACATTCATTCAGCCAATAACAAATAAGACAAAGTTCCACTGAGAGTCTCTTTTGTCCAAATTATAGAAAGATCACAACAAAAATGTTCTGTGTGCTTTCTTCTTAGACTGGCTAGTAATTTTTTTTAATTCATATTAATGATTATTTTTATCTATGTATGACAAAAAATATTTAGTTTCCAATACATTGAGAAACCTAATATACACTATATTGTATTGTATAAGTATTCACTCACCTGCCTTTGACTCTTCTGGAAAGGCTGTCCACAAGGTTTAGGAGTGTGTTTATGGGAATTTCTGACCATTCTTACAGAAATGCATTTGTGAGGTCACATACTGATGGTGTACAACAAGACATGGCTCTCAGTCTCCACTATATTTAATCTCAAAGGTGTTCTATTGGGTTGAGGTCAGGGCTCTGTATAGGCCAGTGAAGTTCATCCACATCAAACTCTTCCATCCATGTCCTTATGGACCTTGCTTTGTGCTCTGGTGCTCAGTCATGTTGGAGGAGGCAGGGGCCAGCTCCAAACTGTTCCCACAAAGTTGAGAAAATGGAATTGTCCAAGATGTCTAGTCTGTGGAAACACTCAGAGCTCCGTTCACTGGAACTAAGGGGCCAAGCCCAGCTCCTGAAAAACAAACCCACACCATAATCCCCCCTCTGCCAAACTTTACACTTGGCACAATGAAGTCAGACAATCACCATTCTCCTGGCAACCGCCAAACCCAGACTCGTCCATCAGATTTGCAGATGAAGAAGCGTGATTTGTCACTCAGAAGAACGTGTCTCCAATGCCTTGCATTGCACTTGGTGATGTATGGCTTGGATGCAGCTGATCAGCCATGGAAACCCATTCCATGAAGCTCTCTGCACTGTTCTTGAGCTAATCTTAAGGCCACATGAAGTTTGGAATCATGTAGTGATTGACTTTGCAGAAAGTTGGCAACCTCTACGCTCTATGCACTTCAGTATCCACTGAACCCGCTCCGACAGTTTACGTGGACTAACACTTCGTGGCTGAGTTGCTGTCGTTCCCAAACATTTCCATTTTCTCATGATACAGCAGTTGACTCAAGAATATTTAGGAGCGAGGAAAGTTGACAACTGGATTTTTTGCCTGCTGGCATCCTATCACAGCTTCATGCTGGAATTCACTGAGCTCCTGAGAGCAACTCATTTTTTCACAAATGTTTGTGAAAACAGTCTGCATGCGTAGTTTTTATACACCTGTGACCATGGAAGTGATTGGAACACCTGATTCTAATAATTTGGATGGTGGAGCGAATACTTTTGCAATATAGTGTATATAGTCATGTTGGAACATCATATCAAATCTTAATGAGCTTTGTTGAGCAGCCTCTGGAGATGTTCTACTGTCACTCTGAATCAAAAATTTTCACTTAAAACATAAGGGTTAGTAGCAACATTATCAGTAACTTAGGTCAAAGTGAATATATAGCGAGATTTTGAAGGGCTTTCACTTTGAAATTCCACATCAGATGTGGATGAAATTTGTTGCGCAACATCTGGAGGTGTTCTACTGTCAGGCTGAAGTGACAGTATCCCCTGAAAATGTACCGTTTAGTAACAACATTGCCAGAAACTTATGTGAAATTGACTTAATGTAGAGATTTTGGAGGGGTTTAATTTAGAAATTCCACATCATGTATATGGATTTTGATGAGTAACATGTCAAGATCCTAATCTGTTATCTGTAAGTGAAAGTAGTCACTTAGAAAAACCAATTGTTTTAATATCCCTGTGCAAATTTTCACTTATCTGAGTCATTGCAACAGCAAGCCTGTTTAAGGCTGTTGGCTATTTTTTTTAGTAATTATTCAGGCTAAACAGTGACTATGACCAAAATATATATTTCCATATTCACCAGCAGGCTTGAATAATAAAGAAGTATTACATAAAGCTGTGAGAAATTATTTCAACTAACTGAAGTCCACATGTGTAACAAAACAAAGAATAGAATAGGTTGATACACGTCAAACACATTGCTTTTATTTTGGAAAGTAGTCTCAGGCATTGCTACCGTAATGCATGGTGTTCGCATGACCTTCAAAATGAAGGGAGGGCTGGCATGACTGCCGTGTCCACAGTGGCGGCTGGCTTGACCGCAGTAAACTCAACCATGTTCATTGGAAAATCGCCTCACTTTTCTTAGAAAATATCGTCTTACTCCCCCTCTCACCTGGGATATCTGCGCTGAGATTTGTATGGATGACAAGCCTTGTTTTGTCGTGTCTAAAATCAAATCTGCGTAAGGTTCTTAAGACATTTTATTCTGAAAAATGTGGTGCTTTTGCAATGCAGAAGTGACCACTTCCGGTCTCGGAATATGAACAAACGAGCCTCTTTTTCGTTTACGTTTTAAACCATTTTTGTTTTTTCTTACCCGAAATGGAAAATGAATTTCAAATAAATTTTCAAATTTCACTTTTCGCTTATGGACAATGAAAAAGACAAACGCTTTGTATTTCGATTTTCTTTTTTGTATTTTAAAACAAAAATCAAATGGCCATTTGTTTTTGTTTTTTCAATTCCTGTTTCTGAAACGAAAATCCAATGACCAAAACATACACTGACCTTGCTGGTCCGTGTATCTTTTGGTCATTTGATTTTCGTTTCAGAAACAGGAATTAAAAAAACAAAAACAAATGGCGATTTGATTTTTGTTTTGAAATACAATAATGAAAATCAAAATACAAACCGTTGCTCTTTTTCATTGTCAAAAAGGGAAAAAAATTTGAAAAATGATTTTCAATTTCATTTTCCATTTTGGGTAACTAAAAACAAAAATGCTTTTAAACAGAAATTAAAAAAGGCTTGTTTGTATATATTCCGAGATGTGGTTACTAATGCCTGAGACTACTTTTCAAAATAAAAGCAATGTGTTTGACGTGTATCAACCTATTTTATTCTGTGTTTTTTACACATGTCGACTTGAGTTAGTTGATATAATTTCTTACATCTTTATGTACTAATTTATTATTCAGGTCTGCTGGTGAATATGATGATGAGTCACTGTTTAGCCTGAATAACTACTAAAACAATAGCAAACAGGTGTTGTGCCATGATGAATAATTGATCTCAGATTGAATTTTGAGAGTGGAAGAGTTTAACAAAGAAATTTCACTCTGGCTGCAACATGAGACCCTCACAGCTTGGACGGCCCTTCTTCTCATGAGGGGGCCCCCCGGCCCCCCCTCCTTGCTATAAAACCTTCCTGCCACAGAGACAGACTCTCTTCTCGCTTCCCACATTCCTCCATCAACAGAGGACCAGCACTGAAGGAGAGGGAGGGGGGCATGTGACTGAAAGCTTGCAGGAGCCATGCATGAGGCCTGGAATAGGCCACGAGCTGAGTGAGAATTAGCCTTTCTGAAACTCAGTTCCTCTCTGGCATAGGGAGAAACTGCCAGCCGATTCAAAGATAAGTCTCTCACTTCTGCTTAAAACAGATGCCGAAGTGAAGAAATCCGTCTATGCCAGCTTTGTTTTGCTTTCTCATCGGACCCCTGACGGAGCTGGTTCCAGGCAACGCTGAGCTGAAACGCCGGCACAGGAGCCTTCCCCATGCCGAGGAGAAATCTGCTTAAATCGTGACTGCATCCCGGTCAAAGAACGTGGCCTCCAAGCTATCCAGACCACGCGTCGCCAAGCTGCCCGACCACGCTGTTTGGTTAGCTCTTAGCTACAGAGCTAAGCGCTAGCCTGCCAAGAAGAAACCAACGATTCTCCCTACATTTACGTCCTTCCTGGAATGGCCAATGTGGACAAAACTCACACACAAGACAAAGGACGGGTTTGGGCAGCGAACTGAGGGTGAAGTTAAAAGGTTTATTTGGAAAAATTTGTAAACCGTTGGACACATGGTGTTTAGAACAAAAGGGCTAACTGGTAGCTCGCGCTAGCCAAACTGCTATTAGCCTTGCTAACATCCAGTTTCGGACATTTCAAAGGGAGTTCGTTTTAAAGCATAAAGCGTAACTGTTCTGCTCCGCCATCCTTCGATGGTGTCTTGAGCCTTATCCCCGCATTACTATCGAATATTAATGTTGGTAAAGGCAATTTTGATAACTTTATGTTGTAACTTTTTAGCCACAGATTCCCAGCAGCATCCCATAGCGCCTGGAGGTAGAATTACATAAACAAAGGCAAGCAATTCTGAATTAAATGATTTTACAGGACGAACCGGTCCTCAGAATATTATTTCATAAAATAATGTTCTGGTTAACTTGTGCTTTGCATTGTGAATAGGTTGGAACACATGTCAAATGTTGTTCTGAATTAGTTAGGCTAATTTAACCATGATTCACATCCTTTAAGGTGAACTTTGATTCTTTAACTTAAATAAAATATTATTTCATCAAATAATGTTTAACTTGGGCTTTGCATTGTGAATGGGTTGAAACATGTGACAAATGTTTTTTTTAACTCCATTCCATGCTTTTTGAAATCAGATCTTCAGTGAACAAGGATTCACTCAATTATTCTGATCATGATCAACCATTCTTGTTTTGTCTTTTGTTTGATTTTGCATGTAAATAGTTCCTTAGCTTAGCCTCTTTTTATTTCATTTTGCTTAGTAGTTTAGTTAAGTTTCACTAACCTAGTAGAGAGGATTTACTGACTGAAATATTGTGTTGATTCAGATAAACAGCATTATATAGTGATGTTCTCTGGTTGTGTATTTTATTTGCACAGGGATATTAAAACAATTAGTTTTTTCCAAGTGACTACTTTCACTTACAGGTGATAGGTGAAGATCTCCAGATGTTACTCATCGAAATCCATCTACACGATGTGGAATTTCTAAATTAAGGCCCCCCAAAATCTCTACGTTAAGTCAATTTGACATAAGTTGCTGTCAATGTTGCTACTAAAGGGTACGTTTTCAGTGTTATTTCAGCCTGACAGTAGAACACCGCCAGATGTTGCTCAACAAATATTCACATCTGATGTGGAATTTCAAAATAAAAGCCCTTCAAAATCTCTATATATAGTCACCTTGACCTACGTTGCTGTCAATGTTGCTACTACAATGTAAGTTTTTAGTAAAAATTTTAAAATAAAAGCAACTCAGTGTAAGATTTTACAATTCTCTTTATCCAAATTGCTCTACGTTAAGTCAATTTGACCTAAGTTGTTGTCATTGTTACTACTAATCGGTGCGTTTTAAGTGGATATAGTCACTTCAGCCTGACAGTAGAACACCTCCAGATGTTGCTCAACAAATTGCATCCACATCTGATGTTGTCACTGTTAATATTCTGAAAGGGTAGCATACAGCTATTGTTGAAGAAGAATGCAATCAATGGAAAAGACACCTTAACATTCAGGCTAAATAAATACTTTTGATAACAGATTTGTGACTTTTAAAAATGTGAAAATGGATTAAAAACATAAAAACAACCGTAAAGTTTATCAAAAATATGTGTGTGTGTGTGTGTGTGGGGGGGGGGGGGGGGGGGTATATTTGTATATCACAAATATACAAAAAAGCTGGATGATGTTCTTATGTTGCAGTTTAACAAGCCCGGTATTCATAAAACTTTGGTCATCCTTTGTGATATGACTTCTCATATTGAAAATAAGAGACAGAATCTAACTGTTGTATCTTAAAGACATAGGCCTACTTACCCTCACTGATTCTTGGACATCCTTCTTTCCCAGAAAACAAGGCTTCAAGTGGTACATTCATTCAGCCAATAACAAATAAGTTAAAGTTCCATTGAAAGTCTCTTTTGTCCAAATTATAAGAAAGATCACAACAACAATGTTCTGTGTGCTTTCTTCTTACACTGGCTATGATTTTTTTAAATTCATATTAATGATTATTCTTCTCTGTGTATAACAAAAAATATTTAGTTACCAGTACATTGAGAAACCTAATATACACTATATTGTTTTGTATAAGTATTCACTCACCTGCCCTAGACTCTTCTGGGAAGGCTGTCCACAAAGTTTAGGAGTGTGTTTATGGGAATTTTTGACCATTCTTCCAGAAACACATTTGTGAGGTCACATACTGATGTTGTACGACAAGGCCTGGCTATCAGTCTCCGCTCTATTTCATCCCAAAGGTGTTCTATCGGGTTGAGCTCCTTTCACTGGAACTAAGGGGCCAAGCCCAGCTCCTGAAAAACAACCCCACACCATAATCCCTCCTTTGCCAAACTTTATACTTGGCACAATGAAGTCAGACAAGCACCGTTCTCCTGGTAACTGCCAAACCCAGACTCGTCCATCAGATTTTTAGATGGAGAAGCGTGATTTGTCACTCCAAAGAACGTATCTCCAACGCTTTGCATTGCACTTGGTGATGTAGCACTTGGATACAGGTGCTCAGCCATGGAAACCCATTCCATGAAGCTCTCTGCACTGTTCTTGAGCTAATCTGAAGGCCACATAAAGTTTGGAAGCGTGTAGTGATTAACTCTGCAGAAGGTTAGCAACCTCTACGCTCTATGCACTTCAGTATCCACTGAACCTGCTCCGACAGTTTCTTACATTTGGACTTATGTATGTATGACTTTCCAAGAATTATGATAGTATTTATCAGAAGGGATGTTTTTTTACAGTCTAAGATTAGACCAAAAATAATGTCTTTCTGACAAAAAATCTCCAGCTGAGGAAAACTAGGTTGTAACCATATGAAAACATTTTGCCAAAAAGTATCAGAGAAATTACAGAGAAAAAATACATGGTCAGTAGATTCAATATCAGTATTGCAGAAGGAACAACAATTGGTTTCAAATCCAAAACGCTTATGTAAAAAGTCATTGGAGGGATATATATTATTGAATGTACGATAATGAATTTCTTTCGCTTTGGGGGGAATAGGAAATTTCAAAAACTGTGTTCTCAAACAGGGCACAATATCTTTAGGAAAGAATTCTAAGATAGAAATTTTGTAAGATTGAAATGGAAACAAGATACGAGTGAATAAGTAACGAATAGTTTTATTTTGAATTGGAGTCTCTCTGAAATCACAATCACCTATTAAGATTAGAGGAAGTTGAGGAAGGATAAGGTTAGTGGATGTTGATAAAACACTTCTAATCAAGATCAAAATAGAGTGTGGAATAGCTTTGGTAATAAGCTTGAATGTTTTTAGATTAGTAAAATTACCATATTTAGCACAGAAGTCATTAAATGCTAAAAGCTGGCCACTATTATCTACAAGGTGAATTGGAGACCAAATACCATTATCTAACCAATCCTTATAAAATACAGACTTGTTTCTAATAGTAACATATCTATTATTCCAAATCGGGGTATTGTGTGGAGTAAAATTATGATTGTATAGAAGTTTCCAATATAAAAGGACTTGTTGGTGGAAGAGAGATAATTTGATGGGCAATTTTTGAATTAAGTAATCACATTTAAGTAAGAAATCAATGCCTCCCAGCATCTTAAAGATTTGCCTGGGGATATGAAACCAGATGTTATTTGTGTTTAAAAGTGATTTTAACCAGTTAATTTTCAAAGTTCCATTCATGAACTCAAAATCAATGGCTTCTAACCCTCCATCCTCATATTTCTTAGATAATAAAGTCTTTTTAATATAATGTGTTTTTTTCCTCCAAATGTAGTTGAAATTAATTTGATTTATTCTTTTAATAGCTCTATTGGAGATCGCTAAAGAATATGCTGGAAAGATACATCTTGAAATACTTTCCATCTTAGTCAAAAAGACTCTACCTAGTAAACTAACATCACGCAGCAGCCACAAGTTGAGCTTAGATTGGCAATTATCTACTACTTTCCAAATATTTTCATTTTCTCTGTCAGCATAGTTTTTGGTTATATTAATACCTAAATATTTCACAGTAGATTTTATGGGTATGCCATAAGCTTCTGTTAGGTGAAGTTGTGTTTGATGAATAGGCATCAATTCACATTTATTTAAATTGAGTTTCAACCCTGAAGCTTTAGAAAATATGTGAATTCTTTCCAGTATCTTTGGGACTTCTGATAACTGCTTCATAAAGATGGTAGTATCGTCAGCTAGCTGGCTAATAAGTAAAGGCATACCAAGAGCATTTAAAGGAGCGATATTAGAATTTTTTATAAAAATTGAAAGCATTTCCACAGCAATTAAAAAAAGAAATGGGGAGATGGGACAACCTTGTTTCACTCCGCGTTCTATAGTAAAACGAGGCGAGGTACCACCTGGTAAGGAGACAGAGCTGTTTGTGTCCTTATAAAGAGATTGAATAATATGTCGAAATTTGGGACCAAATCCTAAAAATTTTAAGCAGCTAAAGATAAACGGATGTTCAATGGAATCAAAAGCTTTATAGAAGTCGAGGAACAAAATAAAGCCATCATCTTTTATTAAATAGTTATAATCTAGGAGATCAAGTACTAAGCGAATATTATTGTGAATGGACCTTTTCTGGATAAAACCAGATTGGGATTCACTAATAATTTTATGCAAATTTGATTTCAGCCTGTTGGCATAAATTAGGGTAAGAATCTTGTAGTCAGTGTTTAGTAAAGTGATTGGTCTGAGATTATCAAGAATTCTATGGTCTTTACCAGGTTTGGGGATTAAAATAATTACTCCTTGTTTCATAGTTGGTGGGAAAGCCAAATTGTCCATCACTTCATTAACCATATTAAAAAAGGGTTCTCTTAAATGGTTCCAGAAATGTTTGTAAAAATTGGATGTAAGACCATCACACCCAGGAGATTTGTTCAAAGATAAACTGTTGACAGCAACATCCAACTCATTGATAGAGATATCAGCATCACACAAAACTGCAAACTCTTCATCAATGCGAGGTACAAGATTCAGGATGTGACTGAAAAAGAAAGAAGCATTATCAGAAGAATATGAAGAGGAGTAAAGATGGTTGTAGAAGGAGAAAACTTCTCTGGAAATCAAAATAGGGTCAGTTATAATTTGGTCATGCACCTTCAAGGCTTTAATAGAGTTTTTTTCCTGCCTTCTTTTCTCAAGCTGACAGAAATAAGAGGTACTTTTTTCCCCTTCTTCGATCCATTTAGCACGAGATCTAATGTAGGCGCCTTTCGCCTTATGAGTATAAATTTCATCCAGCTTAGTCTGCAGATTTTGTAATATTTGTTTATCTTCTTCAGTAGGAGAAGTCTTACTGCAATAAGTGTTTATATCTTTAATTAAACTCATTTCAGAAAGCCTACCATTTTTACTTAACTTTTTCGCAAAGAAAATGCAAAATTTGCGTATTCTAAATTTTAAGAATTCCCATCTGGCGGAATGAGAAGATAAAGACAGATCTGACATTACCTCAGAGATCAGAGAAAGAATTCCACTTTCAAAGTCTTTGTTTTTAAGTAAGCTTGAATTAAATTTCCAATATCCTACTATACCTTTACGAATACCAGGATTCAAAGTCAATTTAATTACTGCGTGATCTGTCAGAGGAGCTGCTGACATGGAACATTCTGAAACAAAATTTCTCATGGAGGCGGAAATTAACCAAAAGTCTATTCTGGATTTGATTGTATCATTTGGCTTAAACCAAGAATATTGTTTCGTGTTTGGATATTTGAATCGCCAGGGGTCTAGTAAGTCAAGAGATCCACAGAATTCAGTAAGTGTGGAGTTGGAACTGCGTTGGAAACGAGAAGGATGTCTATCAAGTACTTCATCGTAAACCATATTGTAATCTCCTCCTACAATAACGTCTGCAGATGGATAGGAGAGCTTAAGAGCTTCAACATTCTCGGAGATTTCAGAGAGTAACAGTTTGTTTTGCCCAGGGGAGTTAAAACCATAGATATTTACTAAAAAAGTATGATGCCCGTTAAGATCTAAAACACATATAAGCCAGTGACCGGTCTTACTAAATTTAGAAGTAAGTAATTTCCCAGGTGAGTTATAGAAAAGAATTGCTAAACCTGCAGATTTAGTGGTGCCGTGATCAAAGATAATTTTATCCCCCCACTGATTAATCCAAAATTTTTCATCTTCTGGACAGGAATGAGTTTCTTGCAGTAAAAAAAAGTTGGCTCTTTCGCCCTTACAAAACAAGAAAATAGCCTTTCTTTTGGTGATATCTCTTATGCCCCTAACATTAAGTGAAAAGCAAGAAAAGGAAACATTCATAACTGAGAAAACAAGAATTAACAACAGTAGAAGAGAAATACAAAACTTGACAAATCGCACAAACGAAGCGATTGAAGACGATTTATAATAGAGGAAATATTGACCCGTTTAAGTCAAAAAATAGAACTTTGACTTTCCAACCTAACCAACATGGTCAAACTATTGTGAATTTGTAACTTTCACATTCAAGACAAAACATAATGAAAAAGTCAACTAGGTAATCTTTTGTCCGTTTATATATCCAATTCCACCTCTGTAGTAAGCCCGCTTTCCTTCTGCTCTTGCTAGCTGGATCTTTGGCCACACTGTAGCGCGCGACTCCCTGTCAGCCTTGCAAAGATCTTCTATGAAGGCGATGCGCATCTCTTTGCAAACAGCCGAATCTTTCGTCATTCTCCACAGTACATCACGATGCATTCTTTGGGTAAACTGGACGATGACTTGCCTGGTTTGATTCTCCGTGTGTCTGCCAAGACGATGCACTGAATCCACAATGTGATTGATGTTTGAGGCCCAAGAGGGGGAAATCTTCACCAGGTTTGTCACCACTTCACGGATATTTTCACCATCTTTCTCTTTCAAACCTCGAATTTTTAAATTCCATCGACGCTTGTATCGCTCAAGCTCTAGGACACGTTCCAAAAGCTCTGTGTTATCTTTTTTAAAAGCAGCCACTTCTTTTTCCGTGGACAGGAGCCGCGTTTGGCAATCTTTAATCTCAGCAGCGTTGAATTCAACAGCTTTAGCGATGTTAGCCAGCATACCGGAGTTTTGTTGAAGTTGAGAGCCGAGTGTGTCAATTTTATCAGTCAGCTGCTTTATCGCGTTAAGAACAGCACACATGTCATTTGAATCATCTGCTCTTGAGTCTTTCTTCTTAACAACTGGTGGGGTTTTAGCGGGAGAAAATGGGTCTTTCCTTTTAGAAGATCCGGCGGTGGCATCAGCTTTAGCAGCATAGTCGTGGTTAGCTAACGCTAACTCCTCAGCACGAGAGGAGGAGAGAGGAGATTTTTTGGACGCCATAAGACTTCTGTCAGTTAGTTATTCTTACCGTCTTGCGATTAATGATTAAAGAAGTTCGGGTGTTGAGTTGGCATTGGTTGGAAAGCAAAGAAGTGATGTAAATTGGGGCAAAAAAAACGGAGCTTACAGCTCTGGCTGCACCCGGTACGCCATCTTGCCGGAAGTCCCTTCCGTTGAAGTAACTTTGGGAAGGGGCGAAAATACTGGTTAGCTGATTGGCCTATGTTGGTGATAGACGGGCCAAATGAACCAATCAGATTCGTCGTCGCTCTGTTACAGAGCGACGACGAAAACACAACCACAAGCCAAGCTACTCTTGCTGCTGCAGGTAAAGACTCGTTAGCTCAGCAAATAAATACTCTGTAATTCCGATAAAACTTGCTCGATAGCCCAGCTAACGCTAGTTTCATCGGCTGAAACCGCCATGTTGTTTAGACTGAACTGACGCTTTTCCCGTTGCGTCACACCTCAACCCGCCTCAAAGCCAACGCTGATTGGACGTTGGTTTGGTGAACGGCTCCAAATTTTCTTTAACGGAGAGTAGCCAGACTGATCTGCGAGTGAAACCTTGAAAGCTCGCGAGATCAGGGTGGTCTCACGAGGGTAATACTATGCAACCGGGGTTGATTTTCCAGCGATGCTCCCCCCAGAGGGCGAAAGTAAAAGTGCACTGTCGTAAAGATGCTCAGCTGTCCTGGATTCTCCGTCATGCCAGGCTCCGTTGTTTTGACCTTAGCAGACAGGGGAACGCAACGAAAAGTGGAAAAAACGGCAGTACAAACGATGACTAACACAGTGAAGGTATGAACATCAAGCTTCCCGCAGCGCTATCTTGGCGAGGTGGCTGCGGCCTCGCCAGTTTTATTATTATTATTTTATTTTTTTTATGTTGGCGAGACGCTACCGCCACCGCCTCGCCAAGCCGCGGCCGGCCGCCGCCTCGCCAAAGCCGCAGCCGCCACCTCGCCAGTTTTATTAATATTATTATTATTATTTTTTTTTATGTTGGCGAGACGCTACCGCCACCGCCTCGCCAAGCCGCGGCCGGCCGCCGCCTCGCCAAGCCGCGGCCGGCCGCCGCCTCGCCAAGCCGCGGCCGGTGTAGGTACCAGATTGACTCGGGCTGCCAGATTGGCTCGGGTGCTACCCGATGACGTCTACATATGGCAACTCAACTCAAACAAACTAGATTATGCGCCCGCGGTCTCCATTTGTTACAAATTAATTTTATTTTGTTAATTTACGGTTATTTTCCTGTAAATTAGTCGAGGCATGAAAACTTTTAACATCATTTTGGAATACTTGTGTGGTAGTCTGACAATTTAATCGGTAATTTTGCAGGATCAAAGAAGTTACAACCTTAGAGAAATTTAATTCCTCCAATTTTTTTTTAAGTTGTAAAGGGAAACTAAACCATAAACTCATTTCATTTTTAATAAAAGTCAGCAGCCACATTTCATTTTATCACGGCATTCATCACTGTAAAATCAATAACGTTCATTCCTCCTTTTTGTACTGATGTTGTTCTTTCTGATCACATGTTTTTTTATTATTCCAGATGAAATTGTGATGAATTTGATTATTTTTTTATTGTGGTATTTGGTACATTTAAGATATATGCTGGATAAATTAGTCTGGCTAGCCCTTCCATTTTTGTTAACAATATTCTTCCAAACATTGAGCCAATTGTCAAATATTTGTTTTTTATTTAATTTATTTGTAAAATGGCTTGAATATTTGTTCAAGCTTTTGAGAAAAAAGAAACCGCTAAATTAACTTAATAAAATTGATTCGTTACAAATGCAGACCGCGGGCTCTATGTAGTTTGTTTGAGTGGTGTTGTCATAAGGTGACGTCATCGGGAGGCGCAAGGCCCACGGAGAATTGGTGACGTCATCGGGAGGCGCAGGGACCACGGCGATTTTCTTCGTAAAATTGTCCGTTTACAAGCCGCAATCCCGCTCTCGAATAAAACCTACACCCCGCTATAATTA
Organism: Fundulus heteroclitus; assembly: GCF_011125445.2. NCBI lineage: Eukaryota > Metazoa > Chordata > Actinopteri > Cyprinodontiformes > Fundulidae > Fundulus > Fundulus heteroclitus. The sequence continues at coordinate 1,801,766 of NW_023397044.1, read as the reverse complement.
CTTTAGTAAGTTGTCCAGACCAATTACAATATTTTGCGCAATTGAGCAAACGTTAAACCAACAATGTATAGTGACGTCATCAGAAGACCCGAGTCAATCTGGCAGCCCGAGTCAATCTGGTACCTACACCGGCCGCCGCCTCGCCAAGCCGCAGCCGCCGCCTCGCCAACATAAAAAAAATAAAACAAATAATAATAATAATAATAATAATAATAATAAAACTCGATATGCTTGCATGTTTATTTGACGTTAACACGCGGTTCTTTGTTGCTTTCGCGCGTGCATATAGTGAATGGCAGGGCAAAAACACATGGAGTTCTCGCAGTAAAGCGAGACTTCTGTGTGTGCGGCCGTGAGCTCTTGCAATTGCAAGTGCGGTATTTCCCCCACAGACCCCCAGGGCGGCCGAGAAAACCTTTGTTCGACCTGAAATAATTCATTTAATCATCCAAAACGGTATGGAACACATTAATTAACTGAAAAATGTTGCATAGTATGCCTTTAAAGCCCTCCAAAATATCTATGTTAAGTTGCTGTGAATGTTGCTACTAACCCTTACGTTTTTGACAACTGAAAAAAGCAACTCAACTTAAGATTTTACATTTCTCTTTATCCAAATTGCTGAGGTTTACATTTTCACACTATGTACATACCAATTACGCACACAAAATAAAACAAGGTCCAGTAACCATGAAAATGTTACTTTTTATGTTTTTCTTTTTGTTCTGTAGAACAGACTAATAACAGTTTGCTTTAATAAAACGTTGGTCAGTCTTAACATTTTTTTAACATTTTCAATAAAGATTAAGGTTCCTAAGACATTTTATTCTGAAAAATGTGGTGCTTTTGCAACGCATAAGTGACCACTTCCGGTCTCAGAAATGAACAAACGAGCTACTTTCACTTACAGACGACAGATTAAGATCTTGAGATCCTCATAATTTTTCTTAAAAATCTTTTTTCATCAAAATCCACATGCATGATGTGGAATTTCTAAATTAAATACCTTCAAAATCTCTACATTAAGTCAATTTCACCTAAGTTGCTGACAGCGTTGCTACTAAACGGTACATTTTCAGGGGATACTGTCACTTCAGCCTGACAGTAGAACACCTCCAGATGTTGCTCAACAAATTTCATTAAGATTTGATGTGGAACTTTCAAGGTGAAAGCCCTTCAAAATCTCTCTATATATTCACTTTGACCCAAGTTACAGATAATGTTGCTACTAACCCTTATGTTTTAAGGGAAAAGTTTTGATTCAGCATGACAGTAGAACACCTCCAGAGGCTGCTCAACAAAGCTCATTAAGATTTGATGTGGAATTTCAAAATAAAAGACTGTTCCAACATCACTATATACACTATATTGCAAAAGTATTCATTCCACCATCCAAATTATTGGAATCAGGTGTTCCAATCACTTCCATGGTCACAGGTGTATAAAAAATATGCATGCAGACTGTTTTCACAAACATTTGTGAAAAAATGAGTTGCTCTCAGGAGCTCAGTGAATTCCAGCATGAAGCTGTGATAGGATGCCACCTGTGCAACAAATCCTGTTGTCAACTTTCCTCGCTCCTAAAAATTCATGAGTCAACTGCTGTATCATAAGAAAATGGAAGTGTTTGGGAATGACAGCAACTCAGCCATGTAAACTGTCGAAGCAGGGTCAGTGGATGCTGAAGCGCATAAAGCGTAGAGGTTGCCAACTTTCTGCAAAGTCAAACACTACATGCCTCCAAACTTCATGTGGCCTTGAGATAAGCTCAATAACAGTGCAGAGAGCTTCATGGAATGGGTTTCCATGGTCGAGCAGCTGTATATAAGCCATACATTACCAAATGCAATGCAAAGCGTTGGAGACACGTTCTTTGGAGTGACAAATCATGCTTCTCCATCTGGAAATCTGATGGCAAGACTGGGTTTGGCGGTTGCCAGGAGAACGGTGCTTGTCTGACTTCATTGTGCCAAGTGTAAAGTTTGGCAGAAGGGGAATTATGGTGTGGGGCTGATTTTCAGGAGCTGGGTTTGGCCCCTTGGTTCCAATGAAAGGAGCTCTGAATGTTTCAACAGACCAAGACATCTTGGACAATTGCACGTTCTCAACTTTGTGGGAACAGTTTGGAGCTGGCCCCTGCCTCCTCCAACATGACTATGCACTAGATGATGCATTAATGTGGTGTACATTGCCATTTGTGGGATGGACATAAAAACAGGCTCCTCCCTGGTGACGGTGAGGGAACCGCTTACAGCCTTGTTTTCCAGGAAAGAAGGATGTTGAAGAAACAGTGAGGGTAAGTAGGTCTATGTCTTTATGATACAATAGTTAAATTCTGTTTCTTATTTTCAATATAAGAATCATAACGTATCATAAAGGATGAGCAAAGTTTTATGAATACCAGGCTTCTTGAACTGCAACATATGGGCATTATTCAGCTTTTTTGTATATTTGTCAAAGCCCTAGATTTGACATGTGCTAACCTCCCCTCCCTTTGAAAGGTGAATTTAACATTGATCGCATTCTTCTTCAACAATAGCTGCATGCTACAGACTCAGAATATTAACAGTGACAACAAAGGAAAAAAAAGTCATGTTCATTAATAAATGGAGGGTCAACACAGTTAGGCTGACAGAATTGTCACCCAAGAACTAATAATACTTTTACATAGATGTTTATGTTACCGTAATAATCTGTAATATACACTTACTGTTATTTTTTCTTATGTTCTCTAAAAATATTAAATTCTTTTGGGGAAGTTACCTTTTGTGGCAACAATTATTAAATTTGTTTGTTATTAAATTTTTTATTGCACTGATAGTACTCCACTACTGTTCCCTTAGAGTTTTACAGTTCTGGCTGTTTGGGGTTAGTACAAAAATTTTTTTTTAATCTTTATTGAAAATGTTAAAAAAATTTTAAGACTGACCAACGTTTTATTAAAGCAAACTGTTATTAGTCTGTTCTAAGTAAAACATAAAAAGTAACCTTTTTATGGTTACTGGACCTTGGATTATTTTGTGTGTGTAATTGGTACATAGTGTGAAAATGTAAACCTCAGCAATTTGGATAAAGAGAAATGTAAAATCTTAAGTTGAGTTGCTTTTTTCAGTTGTCACTAAGAACGTAAGGGTTAGTAGCAACATTGACAGCAACTTAACATAGATATTTTGGAGGGCTTTAATTTAGAAATTCCACATCATGTAGATGAATTTTGATGAGTAACATCTCGAGATCTAAATCTGACGTCTATAAGTGAAAGTAGTCACTTGGAAAAACATTTTGTTTTTGTATCCCTGTGCAAATTCTCAGTTGTCCAACATCGCAACAGCAAGCCTGTTTATGCCTGTTTGCTATTTTTTTTAGTAGTTATTCAGGCCAAAAAGTGACTGACCAAAATATATATTTCCATATTCACCAGCAGACCTTAATAAAAATATTACATAAAGATGTGAGAAATTATTTCAACTAACTGAAGTCAATATGTGTAAAAAAAAAAAAAAACAAAGAATAAAATAGGTTGATACACGTCAAACACGTTGCTTTTATTTTGGAAAGTTGTCTCAGGCATTACTACCATAATGTATGTTGATCGCATGACCTACAAAACCAATTGAGGGCTGCATGACCACAGTAAACTCAGCCATGTTCATTGCAAAATCGTCTCACTTTTCTTGCGGAATATCCTCTTGCTCCCCCTCTCACCTAGGAGATCTGCACTGATATTTTTATGGATGACAAACCTTGTTTTAATGTGTCTAAAATACAATCTGCGTAAGGTTTGAAAGACATTTTATTCTGAAAAATGTGGTGCTTTTGCCAAACATACGTGACTACTTCCGGTCTCAGAATATGAATAAACAAGACTTTTTTTTCGTCACTCCCACTTTGCCTAGTATCCCACAAGATGGTTGAATGAAATTACCGCCTGTTAGTGACCCTGGAAACCCCCATCACATGTAAAGTCCAATCCACACAGTTTAGTAATTAGAACTAGGTAACTCTTACTGCTTTAAGAAAAATACATGATTTATACAAAATTGATTATATATTTCCATAACAATTCCCCCTTTTGATATCTAATAAGAGATGACCTTCCAAACTGAGCGAAAACAAATTCTGTCTCTTGGGCCCCTCAATCAAAGCGCACATCTGATAAGGTAGTGGCTATGATAAACTGAACAGCAAGCGAACGATTAAAGGGGATACAACAACACCCACAAATGATCATAATTGACAAAAAAACTGATAAAAAACCATCATAGAAGTTATGAAATTCTTATGCTAAACAGAATACTCTTTATTCAGACAATCGACCCCATTCTGTCCGGGAGTTCACTTTCCCTTAAGAATGAGATATCCCAATATAGAAATTGAAAATTTACCCATAGAAATATTATATCTTATAGATATACCTGAATCAATAAAAGAAACCACCTTTATCAGTGATCTGTTATCCCACTAGACCTTTGCAGCCACCAGGAGACTTTTAAACTTCTTACCTGAGGAGGGGTTCACTTACTTCCCCAACCTGAGGGATTTCTTTCCGAATGTGTGTTCCATCATATAATTGTTAGTTCAGTTTACACAAGTCATATGGCTATAAGAGTATTTAGGCAGCTTGACAGGGATGTACTTCACTGATGGGTGTAACTTATCAGCAGTACTCCAATCAGAGCAAGATTAGAATATGAAAAACAGGACCAACATCCCAACATTTCTTGTAATAAAAATCTTAAGAATAAAGAACTTATAAGACCAAATAAATCTATTCAATCCGTTCATGGGTTCTTCTTTCTTCCAGACGCTCTTAATAAAGGTGGTGGCTTACACAGCCTACATGGTGCTCCTGCAGTAAATCTTCCAGATGGGTCTTCAACATATACAGGATAGACTATCTGTTGTGTCACTTCAGAAACCAGAGGGGATTATTTTGCCCCTGTGCCTGGCCCTTCCCGCTGCTGACTGAGCCCAATCAGCTAACCTGCTCCTTTAAGTCCTCCGGCACCCCCTTCAGCAACCACCGGGGGTCCAGTGCAACCGCACACTGACTCCAGTGGAACCATGTATCAGCCTCTCCTATCAACCTCACTGCATGGGAGGTCCTTTCCACCACCTGGTAGGGCTCCGTGAATCTAGGCTCCGACCACTTTCTTTTAATGCTGGTGAAGATTCTCAGTCATCCAGGTCATGGTCATTTAAAAAAAAAAAAAAAGTAAAAAACAAAACAACTGGACTTGTTTTCTGTAGTTTGAAGCGAAACATCTTCAAACTACAGAAAACAAGTCCAGTTGTCATTATAAAAGGAATTTCTTTTAATGACCTTAAGCCACACCCAGTCGGCGTCTGGGGGTGGTCCGCCTCCTCCTTCCTTAGGGTCTCCTTGTATTCTGGTGTATGCCTCCAAGACAGTATGTAACTGAGAAAAATAATCCTTATGTGTCAGCTTTTGCGAGTCACCTGTGGATCCCGGTGGTCGGCGCTGGGGCCCAAAAAAACTCCTTCCAGTCTCCAACTCGTAGGGGGTGTATCCTGTGGTGGAATTAATTGAACACCTGATTAACATCAGAGCAAGAGGCAAAGCATCAACCCATGATAATTCAGTCTGTACACAGATTTTTGCCAATTGGTTTTTCAAGTTTTAATTCATCCTTTCCACCTTCCCCTGTGACTGGGGATAATACACCATACAAAACCTATGTTTGAGTCCTAAACTGGACTCTACTTGGTGCAAGTCCTGATTCTTGAAGTTCAATTGTCCGTCCTTATCTTTTTAGGGAACCCGTGCCTAGGAATGTAATGGTTAATGAGACATTTTATCACCGTTTTGCTGTCCTCTCTTTTAGCAGGCCAGGCCTCTGGCCAGCCTGTAAAAGCATCCACATACACAAGCAAATACGTGAAACCTCTGACAAGGGTCACCATATCTATGTAATCAAGAATAATTTCTTTCCCATGGTTTGTATTCAAAGGAAAATGTCCCTGTAACGGTGTCAGAGTCTTCTTTGGATTAAACTGACCACACACTGTACAACCTTTTACAAAATATTTCACCATGTCCGACATAAATGGATTCCACCACTCCTTCAAATTTTCCAAAATCTGTTTGACACCCACATGTCCTACTCCGTGTGCTTCAGAAAAAAGCTCCTGGAGGAAACACCATCCTCCATCAGGTCCTTTTACAGCACCCTTCCTGCTCTAACGCTCCTCTGAGGCTGCTCTGCTCCGCAACTCCTTAATCCTTTCTGCCATTAATTCCTCTCTCAGCTCCTCTTCCATAGTCACCATCATCATGTCAAAAATCCTGCTCTCAACCCGTGACATAGTTCCACATGCACTGCTCCTTCAACACATACTGTACAGCTTCAATAGGACAGAATGTGCTGTCTGAGTGCAGTCATAGTGAAACTTGTGAAACCGCAGTTTAAACTATCAAAATATATAAAGTATGTCCCATAACAAAATGAGCAGTCTTTTGAATCAATCTGTCTATTCCTGCTGCATGTTGTGTGCATTGAGGGTGATGTTTTTCCATGTTATCCAACATCACTGATATGTACACTAGCACCCTTCTCTCTCCCCCTTTCCTGAAACAAACTCCATTTACTTCTAGTTTTGTTACAGAAACATCAAGGAAACCCGGTAGAGAGTAGTCAGGGAGAGTCAACTCCTGATGCTGTTAGAAGAAATGTGAATGCAATCATTTTCTTTTTATCTTTCTATTAAGGACTGTTCTACTGTTTTAACTTCACACAGGAGAAACAGATGGTTCTCCTAGACAAAAAGTCTCTTGCTATATATGTTAATCTTACACCTCTTTGTGTACCAACCCCAAGTTGTAAAACTCCCCCTTATCTTTTACACCCATGTTGTGAATTCCTGACCCCTCCTGCCCTTTCTTTGATGTCTGATAATAAAGGCAGAGACAGAAGGTAGCCAGCGCAGATGGAGCCGAGACTGTGATGAAAACGGCCTCACGTTTCTGGCTCTTCTGCCCTCTGTCTCTCTGAGAAGAGTCTAAAAACTTGTTTGTGTTGGCTTTCTTTCCAGAATAAAGGGGTTATTAAACTTAACTCTATCAGATGCTAGTTTTTGTTTAAGCAGGAAAAACGCTTTGTCATCTTCCTGAGTCCAAATTAAAACATTATTCAATTTTCTCATACCTTGCATCTTCACAAGGTCAAATCAGAATCAGAATGGTGGATCCGCGGAGCGAATCCACTGGTGCGCTCTTACCGAGATCAGCTGAGAGACTTAGCCAAGGGGAGTGGTCTACGGGCTCTGCGGGCGTTTGGAGCACAGGGGACGAGAAGGCGGGTTGGCCTGCTGGGCGAGAGTGGGCCGGGTCCGTCTGACGGGGCTCTGAGGGATCCAGGACCGACTGCCAGCTGAGATCGGAGGGAAAGATCCGGGGCGACCAGGCGACGGGAGCTTGAGCTTTGAGAGCATAAGGACGGGTTCCAAGACTTGAGGTAACCTGGGACACAGGGAGAACAAAGGGACTGGAGCGGACAGGCTTGAGCTGGGAGACGTGGAAGGTCGGGTGAATATGGGAACGAGGAGACAGATGGAGGCGGACGGCAGAGGGGCTAACGATGGAGTCGATGACATTGGGACCGATGAAGCGGGGGGCTAGTTTCCGGGAAGTTGATCTGTGAGGGAGGTCCCTGGAGGAAAGCCAGACCCGCTGACCGGGACGGTAATGGGGGGCTGGTACACGTCGCCGGTCAGCAAATCGGCGAATCTGCTCCGTAGAGCGGCGGAGGGAGTGAATGGTCTGGTCCCAAACCTGCTTGCATCGGCGAATGTGGTGGGCTACAGATGTGACCGTGATCTGTTTCTCGTCCGCGGGGAAAAGCGGGGGCTGGTATCCCAGCGAGACTTCAAAGGGGGATACCTTTCCTACCGCCCCGGTTCTTAGAACCGGGGCGGTAGGAAATTGAGAGGTTAAAGCGTGAAAAGAACAGGGACCAACGGGCTTGTCTCGAGTTCAGGCGTTTTGCGGCTTGCAGATAGGCCAGATTTTTATGGCCAGCAGCTCTCTGTCGCCAACATCATAATTGCGTTCAGCAGGGGTTAAACGTCGGGAAAAATAGGCGCAAGGGTGTAGTTTTTGGTCAGTATCAGAGCGTTGAGACAGAACAGCTCCCACCCCGGAGTACGAGGCATCGATCTCCAAAGTAAACTGTTTGAATGGGTCAGGATGCACTAGGATGGGAGCTTGGGGGAAACGTTGTTTCAGCTCCAGGAAGGAGGAGTCGGCTTTGGGGTTCCAGGCGAAGATGGTCTTGGTTGAGGTTAAAGCATGCAGGGGAGCGGCGATCAAGCTGTAGTTCCTGACGAACCTCCGGTAAAAGTTTGCAAATCCCAGGAACCGTTGTAGCTGCTTTCGGGAGTCAGGGAGAGGCCAGTTAAGGACGGCCTTGATCTTCTCCGGGTCCGAGCGGACCCGCCCACTCTCGAGAATGAGGCCTAGGAATGTTACAGAGGGTCGGTGGAAATCGCACTTCTCGGCTTTTACAAACAGTTTATTCTCCATTAGGCGCTGGAGAACAATGCGTACGTGAACTTGGTGTTCTGCGAGGGTCTTAGAGTAGATTAAGATTTTGTCTAAGTATACAAAGACGAACACATTTAGAAAGTCCCTGAGGACCTCGTTGACAAGGGCTTGAAAGACTGAGGGTGCATTACAAAGGCCAAAAGGCATTACTAAATATTCAAAATGGCCTATGGGGGTCTTAAAAGCCATCTTCCATTCATCCCCTTAGCGAATTCTCACGGGGTGATACGCATTACGCAGATCTAACTTAGAGAAAATGGTTGCGTCCTGGACCGGCTCGAGGGCTGATGACATGAGGGGAAGCGAATATTTATTTTTGACCGTAATTAGGTTTAGGCTGCGATAATCAATACATGGGCGGAGTGATCCATCCTTCTTCCCCACGAAAAAGAATCCGGCACCCAAAGGGGAGGAGGAGGGATGGATGATTCCGGTGGCCAGTGACTCATTAATATAGTCTTCAAGCGTGATAAGATCGGGTTTTACCGGCTTGCTGTTACATGTCTATTGAAAACCCATTTTTCCCAGTTCCGGATTTGGTTGCAAATGGGGAAACATTGATCAAGAGGTAGAACAGTTTAAATGCATATTTAATTCATAGAAATTAAATATGAAGACAGAGTACATTACCATTACAAGATGTTTTCCGCGCGGTGGATAAGTCTGTCTAATCTTTAAAAGTCTGAACACATCTTTTTAAGGGTGAGACCATCCCATGTTTTTTTGGAGGAGGGGAAAATCTGTTTTGAACAAAGGAACTCTCTTTCTGACCCACCCCCTCAGCAATAAAACTCCATGTTTATCTTACGGTGGAGCAGGAAGGGACAGACACCACCCTGCTTTCCTCAGTAACCCCAACTAGGATATATTTTTTAATTCTTAACAACCCCTCTGTTTTGATCTCTTATAGATCAAATCAATAACTAGGCTAAACTAAGTCTATGTCTTGAAACCCTTAAACAAAATGTAAATGGTAAGATGTAATATTGTAACCCACTGTCCCCTCTGTTGGCGACTTATGAAATCAAATGAAGTTCAAATGTTCCCCTTAAATGTAAAATAACCCAAGTATAAGCTAAAAAGCTACTAAACCTATCTTAATCTCTAACCTACTAGAATTAAGAAAAGTAAGCACCTTTATCCGAGAGGTGCAAGGCTAAGATAAATGTGCAACTATCAGAAACTATTATATGATCTAAATATGACTTTAAGAATCCTAACCTAGATTAACAAAATGTCTTCTTAGAAATAAAGATAACCCATGGAAGCACTACACTCAGATTAAACCACAGAATAAAAAGATTATCATGCAATGCAGAACCAAGAGTCTAACAATACTAATATTGAATACCTTATGAATATGGAACTTAGACATATGCAGTGGTTACAAAACTCTCATTTTCTTTTTTCTTTTTTACACAATGCATTCAATCGTTGTCATGATGTCTTGCATCTCGGAGATGTCTTCTTCTCGCCTTTAAAGAAGATGGTTTAAAGAGTCAGTGTTCCAACCGTGGTCTCCACACAACTGTATGTTAATCTTTATTAAAAATTAAAAACGAAAACAAAATAAACTTCCAGCCGCCCCTCCGTGGGTGGTTCTGCGCTCGTTGCCGGATGGCACGGGTGGGTGGCAGTTGAAAACCCTTCCAGTCAGCCAGTCTGACCCGAAGGCTGGCCTGGTATTGTTCCCTTAAACCCTCTGTTTGGATGGTACACATGGCTCCTGGAATGTGAAGGGCCCCTGACCCTTTGGCCCACCACATCTGTCTGTTGATGACCTCAGCGCGCATCCTTCGAGGTCGGGGGTTGGTGGACTCCCTTCACATACTTGGACTCTCCTAATTTCATGTCTCCTGAAACTTACACAACAACCGTTTAGATATCAAATGTCGTGTGCTACCTGTAATTCCGGAGGTTGACTTTGGTCCCGAAAAGCTCCTTTCAGTCAAAAGGAATCATATCCTGTAATGAAATTAACTGAACACTCCCACAAGAAACACACTTCACAGCTTTTTCACCCCATTTCCAATTTCGTCTGTGCACAGAATTTTAGCCAATTGTGTTTAGAATTCTCCCCATTAATCCTTACCACCTTCCATTGTTCCATCTCCAGCCTATGGGAAACCTATTTTATAAATGTAATAGTTAATGAGACACTTTATCGCAATTCCTCTTTCCTGACGCTGGGCCTCTGATTGTCCCGCAAAAGAATGCCTGCACAGGGCCTTGAAACTCGGGGCTAAAGGGAAGGAGGTGGACAACTTTGTGGACCAGCTCAAGTCTGAGGGGGAAACCATCATCTCCACCTCAGGAAAGAGAGGCTCCGACGTCTCCAAAGTCCTGCCACCACCAGTCAACATGGAGAGCGTTCATCTGCGCGTGGAGGAGAAGATCTCGCTGGCCTGCGGCCGTGATGGCGGCCTGCAGAACATGGAGGTGCTGGGCATGGTGACGCTGCGAGTCACAGATGAGAAAAACGGACGCATCCGCCTCATCATCAACAACAACGACAACAAGGGACTGCAGCTTCAGACGCATCCTAATGTGGACAAGAAGTTATTCACAGCGGAGTCTGTGATTGGCCTGAAGAACCCAGAGAAGTCGTTCCCTCTCAACAACGACGTTGGTGTCCTGAAGTGGAGGCTGCAGACGACAGACGAGTCCCTCATCCCTCTAACCATAAACTGCTGGCCTTCAGAGAGCGGCTCCGGCTGCAACGTCAACATCGAGTACGAGCTGCAGGAGGAGAACCTGGAGCTCAACGACGTCGTCATCTGCATCCCCGTCCCGTCTGGCGTGGGGGCCCCTGTGATCGGAGACCTGGATGGAGAATACAAACACGACAGCCGGCGGAACCTCCTGGAGTGGTGCCTACCAGTCATCGATGCCAACAACAAAACCGGCAGCCTGGAGTTCAGCATCGCCGGCCAGCCCAACGATTTCTTTCCCATCAATGTGTCCTTTGTGTCCAAGCACAGCTACTGTGACATTCAGGTTACCAAAGTGTCTCACGTAGATGGCGACAGCTCCGTCAGATTCTCTACAGAAACCTCCTTTGTTGTTGACAAATACGTAATCGAGTAAAAAAAAAAAAAAATGTTGGAAGAAAATGACAAAACGAGAAAAAAAAATCACCCTAAAAAAAGTCCAAATCTATGCTCCAGAGAAAGATGGAAGATTTCTAGCCTGCCGCCCCTGTCTGCTATCAGAGACTGTACATCAACAGGACTGCCGTCAGCCCTCTGGCCAAGCCTCCTCCTGTGGAGAGGAGCAGCGGTGGCGTATTTATGTTTGTATGACAGAGGATCATCTATATATAGAGTTAATTGAACAGGAACATAACCCAACCAACACAGAACTTCAACTTCCACCGACGCCGTTGTGCAGAACTGTACAGAGGACTGTGAGGAGAAGTAGAGGATGACTGTGGGGATGAAGGAGCGGCTAGACGCTCCCGCATGGAGGTGGAGGAGCAGCAGGACCTGAGGCATCAGTCTCCACTAGAACGGGCGCCGCTAGTTCCCCCTCCCTCCTCTCTGAGCGTTGTGCATCCTGTTTCTCTCTCCCACTGCAGCGATTGTTCTTTCCAGGGTTTCTTTCCCCTTCCTGTAGGTTTGTAGCCGTCTCACTTGTATATAATCGTTACGCTCTTGTGATTTGCTCTTCTCATATCTCTCCGATTTTTTTTCTTTTCTTTTCGTGGAACTCAAACAGGGGTTTTGTTCTGTGCTTTCTGCGGTTATTGGCAGGTATTTTTATTTTTTATTTTATTTTTTCCGCTGGTGTTCATTATTACCTAATCAGCTGGTTGAATTTGGGCAGGATTTTTGAAGGGTTTCTCAACATCAGGGCAAACGCACCTATCAGTATAATCATTGGACCGTTGCGCCCCCACCCCCACCCCCAGTGTTGTTTTTGGAACACCATTAAAACCACTCCGCCTCTTTTAGAAGGGGACGCTGTGTTTAATTGTGCTTCATTTGGGTTCAGAGATAAGCCCTGAGATATCAGATAGTATAAAAAGGAGCACTTTGAAGGAGGCCCAAAGACAACAGCAGAGTCCAGTTCCCCCACCCCCACCCCCACCTGACCCCCACATTTAGCATCAGCAGGGGACTCTGCAGCCCTGCCTGTAAACTGCTCATCCACCCAGTCATCCTTTACTTGCACTGTCGAGGAGCATCAACATTATCCAGTTGTCTTTCATGTGCTATTTTTCTTTCACCTGTGCACCCCCCCCCCCCAATTTCAATTTAGCAATGATTGTGTGGATGCAGGGTCAGAAATGACTAGAAAGAACTTTTTTTTTCTTTTTTAACAAAAATGCAGAAGGGGAATCCTGACATTCCAGTGTAAAACTAGAAAAAAGAAACTTTAATGGAATAAAAGGTATTATTAAAACTGGGAAAAAAAAGGAAAAAAAAGAATGCCTGCACAAAAACTTTATACCTCCGGGTGGGAATCGCCATGTCTGTGGAATCTAAAATTAGTTAATTTAGTTTGAAATCAAAGTATATTTTCCTGTAAGAATGTCAGAATGCTCTTACCATCCATCACACCACTTCACACACACCTTTCAGCACGTCACCACACTTCTGTACCCTTTACTCCATACTCAGATGTCTATGCTGCAAAAAAGTTCCTACTTTTAATCTGAGAGAAAAAGCAAACCCCCATTTTGTTCACCTATCGTTTTATCCAGTTGTTACAAATCCTGATCCGGTTTACTACAACATATATATGTGGCTTTGAAACCTTAACTAACCTACCTGACACACCAATGATTTTAAACTAAACTAAATATGCATTAAGTTACCCTCTGTTTATCTCTGTTTTATCCAGTTTTTTGTAGTTTATGTAGTTTTTCTGTTTAATTTAACATTCACTTTATTGTCCTGCTTAAACTGTTTAACCCTTTTTACAAGAACCCCCCTCATAGAATCTGTCTCTAGCAGATACGTAGTGTCTGACACTTGCCCACTAAATCTAATTTATAGTTCCGGCCTGTTTTGGGAGTCACTTAAACCAACATTCCAGAGAGCCATGGGTAAGGTCTTTTGTGGGGGTTTTCTTTTTGTTTAAACAACCGTTATCTGATTTACAACACAGTTACATACCTCCGTGGGGTCCTGCACAAGAACCCTTCATCCAAATTACTTGTGCCAAGGGTTGATATAAAGTTTAAGAGCTATATAACTTTAAGATACAGTGTTATCATATAAATGTTTATGTCATATAAATGTTTATGTCATATCCCTCTGCTTGGAACAAAATTAATTTTGTTACAAAACATTAACAAAGAATAGTATTATCCATCACAGGGAATCAAATAACTGCAAATAATTATCTGAATATAACCCTAAATGTGAAAAATATCCCCACCCCAGTGGATTTTCTGCTAATAATTGTGATGGTAAAATACACCTTCTGCTGTCAATTATGAGCAATACGGTCCTGGACATAATAGAATTAAAACTCATGTTTAAAAGGAACATATCAGTTACATAGTAAAAAATTTTAAGAGACAGTAGTATATTTTTCAAAACCGCAAACCTGTACTGCTGGTATCTGCTCAATCGGCTGCCTTAAGAAGTTATTACCTGCACCAATCCATTTGCCTTGAAGCTCAAAAGTTGGAGACACAGAAAAAATATGAGAAATCACATTCCATTAAATTTGGTCAGAAGTATATTGGTAGAAATAACTGTCTGAATTACCTTAAAAAAATGTTTGATACCAGGCTGCGGCACCTGAGATAGACTCGGATTGACATGCAACAGATCAGGCAAACATGAGATCGGAGGTAAGACTTCATATTCAAAGGCTTCCATGCATGGAACTGTACATCTCTTCCCCCAGTGTGGCAGTAGGTCGCTGCAACATCTCTGCAAGCACCTCAGTGACAGTCTCAGTCCACGACTCAGTGTTTGATGAAACAGGTGGCTCCAATGTGTGCAAAAATTCATACAGTCACTCCCCTTAACAGTTTGGGACCTGCGCTGTTCATGAGCGCTGGCCACTTCTCCAGGGTGAGGAAACATTGTTCATGGGAGCGTTATCCCCTTTCTGGGGAACTGACCTTCCGAATGTGAGCCCATGCCAGGATTTCATGCAAGGATTTGGTGATGCGAAACAGTCCCTGGCCCGGTGCCCAGAGAGACCACATTTAAAGCAGATGTCCGTAGATGGTCGAAAAGTTCTGACATGTCCGCCCCGTCTACTCGGTCTCCTGGTCCTGTCTCCATGTCTGCACTGACTGTCACAATGAGATCCGCGTCCATACACAGGAACAGCAAATCTGGAATCAAATACAGAACAGAAAAGCGGAGGAGGTGGCCCCCCTCCATTAATGAAATTAGACTGTGGTGGAACCGTCAGGGTCTGAGCACCACATGAGACACCCGCAGAGACATTTCTTTGTGTCATCTCCTGCTTTCTCTTGGTCACTTTCCGCTTTGCTTCTAGTAATTGTAATTTAAAAAATTGAAGTTGCAAGTCCTCTAAGTCTTGCTTCGACTTCCTGTCCTCCCTTTGAGCCACATGCAAATAGTCAATCAAACAGGTTTCCCAGCGAGCATTCGAACACCCAGGCATATCAGGATTTTGTTTCATAAGCAGGGACACTAAAGAACGAACCCCATCCAAAACTGCCCCTCTAAATAATTCACCCAGATTGGAGCAATTTGTTATAGGATCCACACCTGTGTGTTTGATCCATTTCTCTGCAGCTTGAGTTATGTAATCTGCAGGACGCTGTTGTGGGTCCCAGTCAAATTTAGGAAGCTCAATTGATGTGGATAACGGAAAGTGTTTTACAATTGCATCGTCCAAGGAAGAAATTACTGAAGACAATAAAGTTTCATCAGGCATGTGGGACGATTGAGCAACATTTTCAATGACAGCAAGTACAGACGCAGACACAGAAAGTCTTAAAATCACCGAGAGCCAGTTGTAAACCTTTGGTTAAATTTTGTAATTCAGCCAGCCATGTTCGACCACCAGCACTGATACTGAGGAGTTTATTCACCAGAAGTTGCATGTTACCAAGTGAATAACTAGAAAACTCCTGTGTTCTTAAATTACTGTGTGACAAGGGCATCTGCATTTCGTGGGACTATGAAAATGTGATTACATACAATGAATGTGGGGACCGTCCTGCGATGATCCCGTAATATTTTCTGTATCTACTAGTTTCTGCCGTTCTGCAATATCAGTATCTATAATAAAACAATGTAAACCATTAACATTAGTCATAAATTCCTCAATTTTAGCTGCTTCTTTTGAGGATAACTTCAAAACTGACTCATGACTAAATGCAGGGTTAACAAAATCGGTCAAATCAACCGCAATATCAGTTTGCACACACTATTAAGGTACAGTTTAACCCAACTTTTAAGTCTGTTTAGTTCTGCTTACTGTGGTTTTCCCAGGCCTGCAAATGAGCAAAAGCTGATAGGATTTACTACTCTCTATTAAACAGCTAGATTGAAGTCTGACAGATTATATTTATTTATTTATCTATTATAACTAGGGCTATCAAACAATGAAAACCTTTTAATCACTATTTAATCGCAAATTATATTTCATGTCTGAAAGTATATACATTCATTAGGCACTTTAAAACGCTATTTTGCAATAGATAATGCTAGTTAAAATTACACTCTAACAGAAGGCATTTCCCCTTTTTTGTGTTTTCCCAATTTGTAATACCTCAAACAGATGTTTAATGTTCTGCCAAATTTTCAACAACTTTCCCAAACTTCTAACCACTTACTAACTTTAAGGCTACAGTTTAAAATAAAAATCTTCTCCAAAACTCACCAAGATGCAGCTGTTCATGCTCTCCAATGCAACTCACCCATTCAGCTCGCAGCCAATACCTCAAATCGCTTGTCTGCATTGAAACTTGTCCTGCACTTCAACAAACATCATTAATGCATCAACCTTTTTTCCAATGATTTCCAAATTCCCCTTTAGTTTTTATTTTCACCCATATTTTTACTTATCACTTTTTACTTAACAAAATTAAATCTGCCCCCCACAGTCACTGCTCTTATCTTTAGGCCCACGCACGTGGAGAAATTCACACCCTCATGAAGACACACACACACACACACACACACACACACACACACACACACACACACACACACACACACCCAAGCAGAGATACACACAGAGACACCCACACTATGCAGAGCTGCAGGGCCCAACCAATCTCTCCTTCTCTCACGCTCTGTCACACAGCATGGATCTCATTCAGAACCGAGACATTCAAAATATTAGACAAGACGTAACAAACATAACATTTTAAGACAGACAGCCTGGCGCGTCACAGAGAAACCCTCGTCCCTTCTGTAGTCGACGAAACGTATCCTTATTTTAAAATCTCCTCGTCTGATCGTCGTGTATCAGAACCTAGTTCTGATACTAGAAAACTATGTAATTGTTCTCCTGGGGCCCCTTTTTAATCTCTTATCCTCTATAACAGCTCACTCTTAAGGTCTTGCTGCTCTTAGCCTCAACTTAAAGATGTTACGTATCTTGGCAGTTCCTATCCCCTGCTACTTTTTGAGTGTCCCTAATTCTCAAGAGGTAGCGCACACCTCAGCCCTGATATCACCAGTTTGTCAGTCTGGTTTCCGTTTGGCCAATCCCCGGACATATTTTTTGTCTTTGCTTTTATCTTTCTTTTTTTTCTTATTACAGTCTCACCATCTTAGGATTCTCGACTGCCATTTCTATTTTCCTACAGTCTCACCATCTAAGGATTCTCGACTGTTATTTTTATACATAAATTCCATTCAAACCTCTCATTAAAGTTGCTCTGTTCAACCTCTGATATTTTGAGAAGAGAGAATCTTAAACCACAGCACCACAGAAATTTGGCCTAAACAGCTAAAATTCTGCCAGTGGAGAAAAATCTCACATTTTTCGACCGGTGATGCTGCTGAATTAGTCCTCTTTTCGTGTCCAATTTTCAAACAGACTCTCACTCACAGCCAAAATCCGAGGCCTTCGGCACCATGATAAGATCGGGTTTTACCGGCTTGCTGTTACATGTCTATTGAAAACCCATCTTACCCAGTTCCGGATTTGGTTGCAAATGAGGAAACATTGATCAAGAGGTAGAACAGTTTAAATGCATATTTAATTCATAGAAATTAAATATGAAGACAGAGTACATTACCATTACAAGATGTTTTCCGCGCGGTGGATAAGTCTGTCTAATCTTTAAAAGTCTGAACACATCTTTTTAAGGGTGAGACCATCCCATGTTTTTTTGGAGGAGGGGAAAATCTGTTTTGAACAAAGGAACTCTCTTTCTGACCCACCCCCTCAGCAATAAAACTCCATGTTTATCTTACGGTGGAGCAGGGAGGGACAGACACCACTCTGCTTTCCTCAGTAACCCCAACTAAGATATATTTTTTAATTCTTAACAAGCGCATGTCGTTCAGCCCCAGAGCTGTTATACAAGCGGCTGGAGGGTAAAGGAGCACCGGGCAGCAGATCGATTGCGCAATCACATGGTCGATGGGGTGGGAGCGACTTTGCTTTGCTTTAGCTAAACACCGCCTTTAGATCCCAATATTATTTGGGAACTAAACTGAGGTCTACTGGGTCCTCATTAAGAGGATCCTCTGGTGATCCTCTGGACACAGCTGTGTCAGCTGTGTCCAGCTGACACAGCTGACTGGAGGCAGTGGGAGTGACAGTAAGTCGACCAGGACTCGAGCCTACGTTCAGCCCAATTTAGGTGGGGGTTGTGTAGATGCAACCAGGGGAACCCGAGAACTATGGAAGCATGTCTAATAGGAAACACGTAAAAGGTAATACGTTCCCTATGGTTTCCTGAGACCACTAGTTCAAAGGATTTAGTCCGATGGGTCACCTTAGGGAGGCTTCCTCCATCTAGAGCGGACACCAGGAGCGGAGATGGAAGGAGCTCTAACTCTATTTTTGCCTGTCGGACGAGTGTGGGATCAAAAAGGTTAAAATCACAACCAGAATCGATCAAGGCTGAGATCGGGAAATTAATTTGGGCTGAAATAATTGCTGCAGGCAAACAAAGTCGTGTGGATAAAGACATAGGGGAAACTTTTGGGTCCGCCGGCTTCCCTATTAAAGACGGCGGACCTGGTCTTTTGGACGCTCGGGACAGGATGCAATATAATGATCTGGGGATGCACAATAAATGCACAAATTCTGCTCTCGGCGTTGACTGCGCTCCTCGAGAGAGAGTCGCACCCGGCCAATTTGCATAGGCTCAGGCGGAGGCAGAGCGGGTACCGCGGATCGAGCTGGAGTTAACGCTGGAGGCGGGACCAAGGGGCGCGGGGTGATTCTGTCAAAGCGGGTCTGCCTTCTGCTCCTGAGACGACTGTCTAGTCGCGTTGTCAAGGCGACAAGTTCGTCAAGGGATTCTGGCTCTTGTACGCGTGCCAGCTCGTCTTTAAGTGGTTCATGTAGCGCTTGGAAGAAGGCAGCCTTAAGAGCGCGCGTCTCCCAGCCCGCTGCGGCAGCGAGAGTGCAGAACTCTAAAGCAAAGTCCGAGACTGGATGCCCGCGTTGCTTAACGGCCCACAGGCGACGGGACAGCTCCGCCGGTTCAATATCGGCAGAAAAAACTGTCTTAAACTCTTGCACAAAAGTCTCAAAAGACTGGCCGTACTGCTGGCAATTCGGAAAGCGGGCTTCAGCCCACCTGAGGGCTCTCCTGGTCAGTAGACCGAGGATAAAAGAAATCTTCGCATCGTCATGCGGAAAAGCGTGCAGGGATCAGTTGAAAACTAAAGAACATTGAAAAAGGAAACCACCGCAATCTACTCCCTCACCGGACAACCTCTCCGGGCTGGGGAGGGAAACGTCGCAAGTCGCGGGGCTGTGTGTGGTCTCAGGAGCCGGTGCTGGAGAAGCCGGTGCTGAAGAAGCCAGTGCTGGAGAAGCCGGTGCTGGAGAAGCCGGTGCTGGAGAAGCCGGTGCTGGAGAAGCCGGTGCTGGAGAAGCTGGTGCCGGAGAAGCCGGTGCCGGAGAAGCCGGCGCTAGAGAGACCGGCGGTGGATTCTGGAGAGCATGGGTTAGGTGATCAAGTTGCGCGGTCAGCTGCTGCACCTGCTCCTGCAAAGCATGCATAACTAAGCCCTGACTTTGAAGCTGCTCCTGTTGGTCTGCGCAGAGCCATAGAGCTAAAAAGAGTCGCGACACTCCCATTGGACTCCGTTGTACGCTGTTTGCCGCCCACTTCCGGGGTATGCAGCCTCGCATAGTTCCAAAAAGCCATTCTATGGCGTCGGACATCATTCACTTCCATTGCTGACTCTCGAGTAACTTCTGAGGTAAGTTGATTAAATAGCTACCTGTTTTGAATTGTCAACTGTCTATATTGTATCATAGGCCATTTATGATGCATATTCTGATCTTTTGTTGTATGTACACAGCGTAATTATATATATATTTTTTATCTTGGTAGACGACCGATTGCCTGCTAGTTTGTTAGCTTGACTTGCCTTCTGTGAAGGTAACGTTATATCCAGGGGTAAATTGATTAAATAGCTACCTATTTTGAACTGTCAACTGTCTATATTTTATCAGAGGTCCTTTATGATGCATATACTGATCTTTATTTGTATGTACACAGCGTAATTATATATATATATTTTATCTTGGTAGACCACCGATTGCCTGCTATTTTTGTTAGCTTGACTTCGCCCTCTGTAAAGGTAGCACTAACGTTATATCCAGGCGTAAGTTGATTAAATAGCTACCTCTTTTGAATTATTATTAAGCCACGACTTGTTTCCATCGCATTGTAGCTCCAGCCAGCATAAACACCAGTGCATGCGTCGCTTGTCCTTGGTGGTCAGGCAGCGTGATGTTGCCAAATAGCCTCCCCGTTCCCAGATGGAGCTCCACGCCTGGAGTAATGGACATTTCATCTAAGGTAAGCACACACTCTCTCTACATTTCACTCATGCCACCTGCCTTCAGCCTCAGCATCTCAAACACTTCCCCCAAAACTCCCGGCTCCAGCTTTACATGTTGCATCCTCCTTTGCAGCGTGCGGATGTTAGGCAGTGGAATTTGCATTTTCTGGAGGGTTTTATAACCGGTGGTGCCAGTGGTAAATCTTATTTTTATAGCTTTTTTGTCTCCTTTCCCCACCGTATTCCTCTCTTCTTTTCCTGTCCAAGGGCTGTCATTTGGTCTCTGTTAAACATTTGGGTGAACTTCTGATTAACTAAATTGTTCCTCTTTCTTAGCGCCAAATTCATTCTTTTTTGCTGTGCTAGAGCCCTCTCTGCTCTCCTTCTCATTAACTTCTCCATTTTAAGTTGCCTTATTAGGTCCTCCACAATTGCACTATTAGACCCTGGCAGTCTGGTCCCTGGAGCACCTGGCCCTGGCAAAGTTGGTTCATCGTTGCTGGCTCCTGACTGACTGGCCCTCGGCACACACATCCCTGGATCACCTGCCCCTTGTAAAGTAACCTCTTGGTCGCTCTCTCTGTCTCCTGTCATGTCCCTTTCCTTGCCCTCAAAATCCACCTCAATTTCTCCCTCAACCTCTGTAACAATAACAAGGTAATGTTGCTGTTATATGTATTTTGCATTTGCACCTACTGTTATCTTCAATAAAAGGGTACACTACACTCCTATAGAAAACAAATTAAAGCGAAAAATTACTGTAATGTGAATCAAATCATCTGCCACAATCAGAAACCAAAAAAATGTATAAACTCATCTACTGGCAATGGTTAATTTGGTAGAAATTTTTAGATTATCTACATTCTGTATGCAAATCCTCAGAGAATCCCTGAAGCTGGATGTACTAATATGAATGTAATGTCTCATTAGGAGTGTAGTCTATCCTTGAATTACATTAAATGGGGAATATTTTTAGTGTCCAGGACTCAGATGAAGAGGATGTTAGTATGCGTTGTTGAGAGGAACTGCCCTACAGTGACTGGCCATAGTGCTTACTGGAACTCTACAGGTGTAGTCTGATGTATGCAAGAGAAAGTATTTTTCTAGGCAGTCCTGAATGAACTGGCTTTAATGAACATATTTGTGCCTCTGTCTCAACAGATCTTGCTGGACCAGCAGTATCGTTTTTGTGGCCATCACAGGTTTCAGTGGAGCACCCCAAAAAAAAAATGGTTACGATACCTGTTCTTAACGCCTGTTTACACATTTGTTGTTCTTGTTCACACATGCTGTATGTATGTTTGTTGATATTATTCATGCTTGTTCCCGTTTTTTTTTTGTTCCACATTGTTCATTTTTATCTTATGCCAGATACCTTTATTATTATTGTTGTCCTTCCCTTCAGCCCTGATGCACTCTGAAGCCTGATGTATGTGTAGGATTTATTTTTTTAAATGTATTTATAATATTCCTCCCTGTTCCTTCACTTTGTTCTTGTTTTTCCAGTTAGATACACACATTTACACACACACACACACACATCTTGTTGTCTCACTCAGTATTTTTTATTAAACAATATTTGAATCTTTCATCCAAGCTTAATGAGTTGTTATTATTTAATATATTTGATTCTTTGTGCATGGCTTAGTATTAAAATTATCATTGTTGTGTGGCCAACTCGTGCCTCATCAGAAAAAGTGGGTGTAAATGCTGAATGGACTATTCTTTCTCAAAAAAGCAAAAAGCAACAACGGAGTCCAATGGGAGTGTTGCCTGTCACTGTTCTCTATCACTCTCTCTGCAGCTAACCTTACTCTTACTCTGTGCATTAACCCAGAGACGTAGAGAAAAATCTTAATAGCTCTGCACTTACCTATAGACCCAAACATATAAGCATAATGCTTTTGATAATATGTGAATGGCTTAATCTTAAAATTATATTCTTAGTCTTAACATGATCATGTTTCACGTTGTCGTCTGCAGGTGACCACTTATCAGAAGTGAGCTAGCTGCTAGGTGAATGCTGAATGGACCACGGCAGACCTAACGCTACCACCAAGGTAAGCTAATGGCTGAATGGGAATTTATAAGCAAAATCACGGTAATCAATAATACAGCCCAGTCGCCATAAAATGAAAATCATGAGACATCTGTCATCACATGAATGATATGGAAAAGAAAACTTAAGTTAGAGCCGTTCTAGCCTGTACTCCTGTTCATACGAACATGAACATAAGCTTTTCCCCCCCAAAAATGTAAAACATATCTAAGTAATATACAGCTTTTTGTTGTCACCCTGCCTCTCAAAATGGAAAAATGACATTAACAAATATGTAATCATGCAATAACAGCTGAAAAAGTAGTAGGGTGTATGTTTATATATGTATTAACCGTTAAATAACGCAATTGCTGCTGTCTGTCCCATAGAAGAAAATGACAGCCAGCGTATGTTTTGGAACTATAGCGGTCTACATGAACCACGTGACTGCCCTGGCGGTGACATCAAAGAGTGTCGCAACTCTTTTCAATCTCTATGGCGCTGGGTCTGCGAGCGCTCTCGAGAGTGCTCCTGCTGGATCTTATTGGCCAGAGTGTTCTGTCATGTTTTTCAGGTGTCGGACCCACATGCAGGTACACTCAGGAGAACAAGTCAGAGTTTCGCAGTTTATTTTTAAGGCAATGAATTAATCTGCCGAGATCGGTAAATCACAGGAGGCTCAGGGAATGGCTGGGAACGATGGAACGTCTGGGTTCACAGGAGGCGACGGGGAATCGGGTCTCTAGAACGAGAGGACACGGTTAAATCAGAATGGTGGATCCGCGGAGCGAATCCACCGGTGCGCTCTTACCGAGATCAGCTGAGAGACTTAGCCAAGGGGAGTGGTCTACGGGCTATGCGGGCGTTTGGAGCACAGGGGACGAGAAGGCGGGTTGGCCTGCTGGGCGAGAGTGGGCCGTGTCCGGCTGACGGGGCTCGGAGGGATCCAGGACCGACTGCCAGCTGAGATCGGAGGGAAAGATCCGGGGCGACCAGGCGACGGGAGCTTGAGCTTTGAGAGCGTAAGGACGGGATCCAAGACTTGAGGTTACCTGGGACACAGGGAGAACAACATTAATGTCAGGTAAGAGAGCTGTCATCAGACAGTGGCCAATTGATGCATACACTAGGTTAACACTCTGGCAGTGTTGCGCTGGCAGCCATCCGCTTAAATAGTCCAACCCAGCGCCGCTTAACACCGAACACCTGCCACAGCACGCCTCCCCGCTCATCAAGGCCACCTGTGAGGTGAGAGGGAGGAAAGGATTGCACCCTGATCGGGTGCAGCCCGCAGAACCCTGACAATCTTTCACGTACAGTGGTTTGGGTGTGTTAAAATGCTCTGCCTGTGGCTGGAGGACATACTGGTTGTTCCTGCGGAAATAACACAGCCCAGACACCTGTTTCCTAGCAACTTGCAATTTATCTTTATTGACCTTAAAACCATGTTGATGGAGGTGTCTCAAAACTAACTCCGTGACCTGAAGGCAGATCTCAGCGGTAGGAGAAGCCAAAAGCAGGTCATCAACATACTGAATGAGAGCGCTGTTTCTGGGCAGAGGACAAGTCTGTAAAACATCTTTAAAAACCTGACTAAGATTACCTGGTGATAGAGCAAACCCCTGTGGCAGTCTGGTGTAGCGTAGCTGACAACCTCTACAAGTGAATGAAAAAATATCCCGGCACACTTCAGCCAAAGGGAGACAGAAGAAATTATTAGGGAATTCAACACATGTGTACCACTGGTGGGAGGGCTCCAAACTGGAAATGGCCACCTATGGATTAGGCACAGAAATTGTAGGTGTTTTTAAAACAGAATTTATCGCTCTAAGATTGTGTGCCATGCAATATTTACCAGTACCTTGTCTTTTCCACTGGAAGAATGGGTGTGTTCCAGGCTGAGACAGAGGCTTATAAAATTCCAGCTGCCAGAAGGTCTGCCATGGTATCAGCAATCCCTTCCTCTGGGTGAACCAGTACCCACATAAACCTCAAGCAGACAGGAGATTCAGTAGTGACGTGAAATGAAACTGGAGCACATGAAATTAATCCCACATCCGTGGGACTTTCTGCCCATAATTTCGATGGGAGAGTAGCCAACATCTCTGCGGCTTTATGATGATCAGTACGTTCCTGGCCATGGTAACGAGTCAAAAGCTCATGTTGTAAAAGAATCTGATTAGTTACTTCACAGGCAATTGGATAGGTATTAGTGGATTTTCAAAACAACAAACCTGCAATGCTGGTAGGAGCCCAATCGGTGTTCAAGATGGAGAGAAAGAGAAATATTAGGAAACGTTTTATCTGACATCATATACAACTGTAGTGGTTCAGTGTTAGAAGAATTATTATTCTGAAGTCACTATGGCCTCACACCACTCGGACAGAGGAGGCCTGGAGACCTGATGTCTGTGTATAAGTTCCACTGTTTGCCGAGTGCAAGGCTGAATGCTGCGTAGAATGATTATTGTCTATGATAGACTGTCTTTGTTATGTCTCTAGCCAAGGCCACGGTGCAGTATTAGGGGAAGCCGGAAAGTGAGACAGACAGAGACAGGGCAGACAGAGACCGCAGCAGAACCGTGGGGTGTGATTACTTTCCATCTATGTGAATCTCTGCTCTGTTTCTCAATAAAAGTGCTGGAACGTCATACCATCGTCTCATCATTTAGTAAAGATGGGAACTCAGTTACTATTGCTTAGAATTCCACCCAAAACTCCCATAACAATTTGGCGTCACGAACAGGATCTCCGACCGACGAGCGAGGGAGTCCGAGGACAGGAGCTGCTTTGGCCGGCCCGGAGAGGTTATCCGGCCTCTGGTACCCCGAATGGATTTTCAAGGGATGTGGAGGAGCTCCTGGTCTCGGAGCGTCTCTGGGCGCCGGCGCGAAGATCCGAACATTTCTTTCATGAGACGGTAAGGGGATTATTTTCCAGCTCTTTTAAAAACAATCGCAATTGGTCAAAAATGCTTGCAAGCTTTTAAAATTTAAACCCCATTTTAAAGTATACCTCAAGAAATTTTAAAATTTAAAACTGTAAACCTAAAAGGTAGTAAAAGTAAAAGCCAGTAGAAATAATGAATTATATTTAATCCTTAAGGCAAATAAAACAGGGTTCGCAATACCGAACGGTGACTAAGATTCAAACATTAAACTAAAATTCAAAATTTAATTAAAATACGTTTTCAGCTGAAATACGGACTCTCATGCTGGGAGGAGGATGGGCAGAATGATTTTCACCCGGAGAACGGGTAACCGGCTGAGCAGTTTGCAGCTGGTCCATTAAAGTCCTCTTGTCTTGGTTTTGTACAAGAGGCTGTCCACTTCTGTTGTGGATGAAAGCGGCAGGGATGCTTAAGTCCTTGACTGTTGTGAAGACGTTCGCAGCTTTGATAAGTGGGGCCCCGACCATTATACCAAAAAGGCGACCATCAGATGTGAGGCCTTTCATTTTAGTTGGTCGATCGTGCTAAGGACGAGTAGAAAATAATAATAAAAACACAAAAAAAGGATAAAATAAATAAAAACAAACAAAAAAAAGTCTGGATGCAGAAGAGTCCGTGTAATGGGTAAAAGGCAGAGTTTCTCAGGGTCAAGCCTAGCCCCAGTGTGGGAGGTTCGATTTCATGCTGAAAAAGTAGGGGCCCAGAAGCATGATATGCATAAATGATTTGAAATGATTTGATTAAACATGGACATTTCTCACATAGGCTTATTATTATTATTATTACTAGTATTTTTATATTGCAGTACTGCTACTAAATAATAAAATAAAATTAAGAAAAAAAAAGAAAAGCGAAAATTGAATAAAATGAATATAAACAGGAAAACAGAAACAGAACTAAAAAGGCGTTGCACGGGGGAAGCGTTTACGTGGGGACCGATTAGGCACTTCCGTTGTGGATAAAATTGGTCTAAACTGCTAATAGCGACGTATAACTTTCAAAAATGGGTAAGTGTCCAAGTGTCTGCGAGACACAGAGTTGTATCCTTGCGGGACTGATGCGTAAAACCGCGTGTGGACGAAACATTAGGGGGTCGTAGCCAGCGCATGCTCTCCACCTTTTTAAACTAAGCGGAAACTTAACACGTTGAAAATGCATCTTTCGGCATAGCCATAAACTTAAAAAATATGAAAAACACAGAACTATTTAAGATAGTGAAAAAAGCAGGCCGGCACGTGTTTGTTTGTCTGATTGTCATCGTTTCTATGTATCTGTATGTATGTAACTGTACGTATGTATGTATCGTTTGTAACTAAACGTTCTTCTGTGTGAATTAATTAATTCAGTTAAAATTATTGTTCATGGTTTCAAAATGATCATTTGTTTTGGGAGAACTGCAGCTCCGTAATTCAAATGACATTTTTAAGCATGGACTATGTTAACAAAAAGGTAAAGTAAAAGAGAGATTTAAATAACAAAGTTTGTTTTGTAACATTAAATATCTGGACCAAATTAAATTGATACACGGAGAGATTAACATGGCTTGAACGGAAATATTTCAGCTTTGTTAGAAATTGGAACTGGTAATAAGCTTTACATAAAGCTTCTTGAGTTTACTGTATGAAATTAGACCCTATAACGATTAAGATTAAGATTGAAAAGGTATATATAAACAAAAGTATTACTAACAGCAATTACACATGGTCAAAGGACCAGAAGGATATCAAAAAGGTTTGTAATAAGTCAAAAACCTATGTCATATTGGAAAAGACATAATTGTGCTCCTTGGAAAACAATTTTGTTTTAATTTTGTTTGGTTAATTTCTTTCGTTTTTTTTCTCTTTCTTTTGGAGGTCTTTTGAACAAAGTTTCAAAGGAAAGGGGAAGAATACAAACCTTCCCAGGATCAGAAAAAAAAGGGAAAAACATCACGTTAAAGGGACACTAAAGGGACCAGGGTTTTAACTGCATGCTATTAACACTGTTTTTCTCTGAGTTATTGCTTTCAGATTAAAGGAGACGCCACCTTTCTGCCAACAGAAGACTCTGAAAAGACAGTGCTAGCAGTGCGGTAAGGAGTTATAATCAGATTTGGACACTAAATTATACTTAGTTTTAACCAAGTTATGCCAGATCTTCCAGCAGGAAAGGTGGTGTCTTAAAGATGTTTGTTGCTTTCTGCTATTAACAGCTCTATCTTTCTGCTTCTTTTTCTTTGCAAAGAAACCTGGTCAATATGATAGGAATGTGCTAACATAGAGATTTAGTCTCATTTTAGACATTCTCATATGCGAGAGAATGCAGAAACAGTGCGACAGTGACATGGGGGCTGATCCTTGGGAGAAGGAGAAAAGGTGATGTCATTGACTTCAGCCTGATCCAGTTTTGAGTTTTATTTTGTCAGAGACAAAGTTTGATTTATTTTTTTCTATCCTTTTGTTTCTTTTATGTTTGTCATGTAAGAGGGAACACTGTAGTTAAAATGTTTGTGACTGTTTTGCTGTAATTTCTTTTCAACCTATGGAGCGTTTTCTTTGGCAAAAAATGCTGGCAGAATTCATTCTGTTTGCAGGCGTGAGGACTGGAGGATGGGCTCTTGATGAGAAGGAGAATGTTGTGCTTAAGTCAGACATTGGACTGAAAATGGACAATGAAGGACTATGACTGAGGCATTGGACAACCTTCGACAACAAACACAGATGAGTTCTGCAGACACGACTTCATGCATTTCACTTCAGATTTTGTTGTACACAATTAAAACAAAACACACATTACGAAACACATTAAGATTATGTGAAGGTGAAAACTTTTAAAGAAGCACCTTGATGGAATCATGGAGCAACTTAATAAATTAAGTGGGTATTATATCAACAGTTTAATAAATAAATAAATTAATTCGTTTTCACTATATACATAGAGTAATCTGAACTTTTAAATAGCATTTCATTTAATGAACATCTTAGAGCAAGCTGATTTCTGCCAATCCGGCAGGCTTCAATAAAATGCAAAGAAAAGGTTACTGGCTAAAATGGATAAGGTTGCAATAAAATTAGCATAATGACACATCCTACTAACTAACATGGGTAAATTTAGGATTAGAGCATCAGGGTAAAATGGTTACAATATTTATGGAGATTTAATATCTTTCAACTTGAACACAAATAACTCAATAGTCTTTTTAACCAGTTAAACATCCTAAGGGAAAAAACACATAACACTGAGTTTTAGGTAACTGTTAACCTAGGGGCTTTTAGATCAGGATAATTTAATGGTTATCGTCTTACATACAGAAAATATTAGTAAGTTATTATTAGTAAGATTAATTTAATTAGAATAAATTATGTGGACATTTTGGAGCTGGTCAGGATGGTTGGGGGGCTGTGATGAAAAAGGGTAACAGCTTGAAGATGTATCAGTGAATGAAGGTTTTCTCTGAGGAACATCAAAGCAGCAAAGACACATCACATTGAAACTCCTGTTGTGCAAGGAACATCTTGAACGGCACATAGGGTGAGATCCTTACAATGAGAGACGTTCCACACAGGGGGGTGTGGAGACCCCTGGGGCATGGCACCCAGGACGAGCTGTTGTGGACATGACACAGCTGGTGGAACCAGAGAGACGACGAGGTGGTCCCACAGGTTACCTGACACCTAACACTGACTGTAAAATAGGGTTCTGGGTTTTCAGGGTTGCTGAAAACAGAAAGCTTCAGAGAACCTTAACCCTTCCTGACCAGGCACTCAGAATACATAGATCATAGATCAGATTGCAGAGGCATAGACAAATAGGAACGCAGAGACGCGTTCATCCAAGAACTTCTTAATCAAAGTCCTCAATCCTCAGTTTAAGAAGATAAATAGATAAATAATCACAATGTACACAATGTAAGGTTTACTTTATTTTAGGATTAATTTGGGAACTAATTCTGATTTGCTTAAGTAGCTTTGGTTGTTCAACAATGTTAGAACGTTTTCAAAAGCTCCTGTTCTCTCCTGCTCACTGCTTTGTTTTGTAGAACCTTGGCATCCTTGAACAGTAACAGCATGGTATAAATATTTTGTTTTCTGTGCAGAACAGCACCTCACTTTCTTCTTAAAAAAAGGAGAGAGAGAGAGGGAAAAGCTTTCACATGGAAAGGCTTTCTTTTTCTCAGTTGGGTTTTCAAAATAAATGGGAAATGACATGAAATGAATATGTTGATGAAATTATGTTGCAGAGAACTTCAACTGTCAGACAACAACAGTTAAGAGACACATTGAAAGCATTCTGTTAAGAATTATTATGAATTTACTGCATATACATTTGAACTTAAAGATTACTATTTTAATTAATAATTAAATTGCAGAATTCTGAAAGCTAAATATTGTGCACAGAAATATCTTGAATGTGAAAGTGCTTGGAGGATGTTTTAATAAATGACACATGAAAGGGGTTTTGATAAGAACACTAATTACACCTTGTTTCTGTTCTCCAGTGGAAACAAGGACTCGTGTCTGCAGACCATCTTCACAAAGTGTTTTATTAGAGAGAAATGCAAAATAAAATGCTCAGTGTCCATCCAGAACTGAACACTTATTACCATCCAGCTCAATCATCCAGCCTGAGAGGAGGAACCAAGAAGAGGACTGGGGATAAAGAAGCCAGAGAACTCTGATTCCTTATTCTTCAACGGGAGGAGTTACCTGAAGAGACCCTAAGCGCGATTAGATTATTTTCTGCCTTGTGCCTGAATGGCCTGAAGGCTTTCTTAACTTTGCGTTCTTGACGTTTAGGACTCTTCTCATATTGTGTTGCTGTTTGTTTAACTGCTCTGTTCCACTGACTCACATGTTTGATTTTTTTGT
This sequence comes from Fundulus heteroclitus, assembly GCF_011125445.2. Taxonomy (NCBI): domain Eukaryota; kingdom Metazoa; phylum Chordata; class Actinopteri; order Cyprinodontiformes; family Fundulidae; genus Fundulus; species Fundulus heteroclitus. Next base: position 1,771,438 of record NW_023397044.1, on the reverse strand, counting down.
GTTATTAGATCTACACTTTAATATTACATCATGTTGATCAATATGGTTTTATGGTAAAAAAAATGGAAACTGTTTGCTTCAGACACACAAAGATCTATGGTTTATGCACCTTTTGATTTGATATAGGAAGAACCAGGATCGGATTGGCTCTAAAGATCCTTTAATATTAGCTGGTAATGATAACACTTAGATTCAATACAGGGTTTTCAGGCTCAGATTGGCCGAGAGCAGATCTCCCTGGGAGGGGGGCTTTCCAGTTTTTACTACCCCCTAGGGGTAGCTTTTTCTTTTGTTCCCCTGCCCGCACTGAACCTCTCCTGCCTTTGCTCCTGGTGTTGTAAGTTTGGAGTGGTGGATTATTGTCCATTGTAGGGGTGAGTGGAGAAAGGAGTAGGAGGGTATTCAGGGTGGGTGAAGAGTAGACGGATTCGACCTTGGTTAATGAACAGGCTTTAGCTTACCATAGTCTAATGTAATTTTAAAATAATGTGCGCATAGGTGCCTAAAACAGGCCTTACCTAATTAGATGAATCCTAAATTGTAGATGAAAGCTAAACCTTTGATCTTGTGTGTTAAAGCTCTATGAAGCATTCATGTTGATCTGTATTAAAAGTTCCAGCACTACCCGGTTCCAACACGGGAACCCTTTGGGTCCCACTTTACGAGTTTACAGAAATGGTTCCTCTGTGCTTTGTTCACATTTTCAAGTGATGGGTCATCTTGTTTTGTCTTGATGCTGACGACGCCATCATCAAAAAAAAAAAAAAAAGAGGAATGTTATAAGAATTATTATTCTGAAGTCACTATGGCCTCACACCACTCGGACAGAGGAGGCCTGGAGACCTGATGTCTGTGTATAAGTTCCACTGTTTGTCGAGTGCAAGGCTGAATGCTGCGTAGAATGATTATTGTCTATGATAGACTGTCTTTGTTATGTCTCTAGCCAAGGCCACGGTGCAGTATTAGGGGAAGCCGGAAAGTGAGACAGACAGTGACAGGGCAGACAGAGACCGCAGCGGAACCGTGGGGTGCGATTACTTTCCATCTATGTGAATCTCTGCTCTTTTTCTCAATAAAAGTGCTGGAACGTCATACCACCGTCTCGTCATTTAGTAAAGATGGGAACTCAGTTACTATTGCTTAGAATTCCACCCAAAACTCCCATAACATTCAGGAGTTGGTATCACTGCAGCTGCCACACCCTCAGGTGCCACATATATATTTCTAGAAGTGACTGTCCATATGTTACCCTTAAATTCATTCTTTATACCAGTCTGTGTGGTTCCTGTCATAGAAAAGAGTGACGTGTGGTGGGTCAGGTCAGGAACTCAGACTTTGTATCCAGGGCTTCCACGGGCGTTATTCAGAGGGTAGCTTTTCTACTGTGTGAAGATGAAAATAAAATAAAATAAAAATATATGAGGTAAGATCACTGTCAAAAGAAACTTGTACATAAAAGGACGGTTGTGTGCATATTAGTCAGAAGTTGTGCATAACAAACATTTATAAACTCACAATTGATATCTCATGCAAAAGATACAACATACAATTTAAATAGTTACAACTTTAATAACTAATATATGCAAATTTCAAGTTTAAATTTGGGCTTTACTCTTCATGAACACAAACAGCAGCGGCTGCTTGAGAAAATGGATTTTTTCTTTGAGAATACGAATTCACAACAGTGTTCTGACGTCAAAGTTTCCAAGGCTGGTACTATACAAGTACGGACTCGCGGTCCGGTCTTGGCAAGAACACAGGAAGTTCAGATTTGACGAGACCACGAGCATGCAGCATGTATCTCTGTGTATTGGAACAGAAGTATACTTGTGTACTCATGACGTCATCACACGCACAGTTCTTTAGCATTTCTTTAACATTCAAAACTATACACTACACCATCATATTTTATTGAAAACCTTTTTAAAACAATATTTTTAATATCTAAAAAGCCTAAAAAATATTAAAAAAACTTACAAACCTGTGAGTATAAAACCGGCAATAGTGGGAATTTATTTGTTGGGAGTTGTACTGGTTGTAGTTGTAAAGGCGATTAAATCTTTTCAAAAAATCTGCACTTTGTAGAAACAAAATGGGCAGTATGAGCAATATTGCTGTTGCTTTGGTCGTTGGTCAGCTTTACCAGCAGGCTGAAGAGGAGGTGGCGCAATTAAGGAGGCAAATCCGAGCAAGGAGAAGATTTATGCGGCAGAGGAGGCTCCGAGGGCAATCTTTGCTAGCCCATCTGTGCCAATTGGTAGGCATTTTAAGATTGACAGCCTATTTCCCACTTTTATCTTTAAAAAAACATTGAGGGTGGTATTTTTTATTTTTATTTTCCAGTGTCCTGTCTAGCAATGTGGCAATACGAATTGATGTCTTAATGCCAAATAGAGCTCGACAGATTTTGCTTTCACAAGTAGAGCAAACAGCTTTCGCCATAGTGCTCCGCTTGATTTGTGCATGTAAATAGCTTTATTATGATTCCTTCAGGGAGAATTTCAAATTATATGGACACTACAATGGGAAAGTAGGAGAGTAAAGGAAGAACAAGAAGAGAAAAAAAAGAAAGAGAAGAGGTGAAAGAAAGAAAAGATAAAAGGGAGAGAATGATAAAACGTCCTGTCTGCTCCATCACCTGGAAAGAGACGCAAAAAGAACAGCACAACCAACAGACATAAAGCAACAGATACAATCGAGTAACACCTTGATGTCATTACTAAATCATATGTATTATTATTTAAGCTGACATGTGTAATGTGATACCTGAAAAAAGAAAGTGAAAGAAAATAAATAAATAAATTATAAGCTTTTTGTATATAAGTGAACATTTAATACCTGGAACCCAGCACCCGTGGGAGTTTGTGACAGTTCACTAGTTTAGGTGAAAATTATCCAGAAGGAAATAGCTCGATAGTGGTTGTGGAGAGCCAAAGACCCGCCTTCCCCGAGCACAGAGGCAGGGGTCAGGGGACCCATAACCCCGGACTCCCAAAGGGGCCCCCAAAGCAGTGCGCCCAAGAGGGGCCATACACAGGAAATCTGCAACCCCCCCCCCCCCCCCCGAGGAAAGAGGAGAGACGACCCAGAGGAAATCCCCCAGCCACCGCAATGTCGACACCCCCAAGAGCTGCTGGGACGAGCCTGTGGGCTCCGCAGGCAGCCAGTCGCGCTGAAGTGGTCCTGGCCATGGGTCCTGGGGGCCAGGCCCCATGAAGCCGCCACCGGGAATGGGCCACCACCCACCAGGGAACCCTCCCCAAACCCGAGGATCGTCAATGCGCCAGAGGGCCAAGGCGCCTGCCAGCGCAGCAGAGGAGGGCAGGATGTGGGGGGATGGGCTCCGCAGCTATCTGAGACTTGAGATGTTTTTGGGAGAGGGAGCAGACCGGACCCAAACCTGAAAAAAAAACAAAAAAAAAAAAACTCATTCACACCATCCCTCCCTAGTGCCCCACTCACCACACACAGACACAAAAAAGGACGCTGTACACACATTCCCACATAACATTCACATCCAAAAATCCCAAGTGGGGGGGGGGGGGGGGGGTCACCACAATTCAACTATACGACTGCCTGTGCCCGACACCCATCTACAAAAATGGAACTAGGTAAATATTAACAACGGTAAACCTGACACCAGACACCCCCCGGACCAGGCCCCCCACAGAGGGGGGGCCAACACGACCCGTACGGGCCACCCGACCAGAACCCCCCTCACCCACTAAATACCTAATAAACCCCTTCCCTCCCCGACCTTACCCTAGCCACCCCTGCCCCCCACCCCTTTCTGGGGAGAGCTGAGGCGTCAGCCCCAGACCCGGCAAGCCACTGGCTACCTACAGCAGCCCCCCGCCAATACCCCGGACCTAGTGGCCCGCACCTCCTCCAGGCCCCAGACTCCGTGCCGCGATCGAAGATCGGGGGTGTGCAAAAGACCCCCGATCCTCCCTAATGCCCGCTCAGATGTTGTGTCGTTGCATGTTGTTCTCAAGTGTGTTTAAAACTGGGAGCACCGAAGGGGGTGCACCGCACAGCCCACCCCCCCTCCGGAAAGAAGCAACTACCCAGAACCCTCAATGTCTAAATGCGAGAGGGGGTGAAGGGAGCCGTCCGAGGCGAGGCTCACACAACATAATCCCCCCCCCCATACCGTGGCCTACATGAATGTGCGTTGTGAAAATGTTTGAAGTGAAAGTGTCTAAAATGCATGATAAAATTGGGGAGAGGGACGTCACCAGAAAGTGGCAACCTCCAGTAAAGATGGTAATGACCATGCCCCCCTACCAGCTCAACAGGCCCCGAGGCCCCCCAGCGCACCAGAGGCCCCGTGCAGGGGCAGACACCCGGGCGCACGCGGTCCAGACGCCAAGCGGCACACCCCCCGGAACCGGAACCCCCAAGGCTCCGCCGGGGCCCCCGCCCCAGGGCGGCGCCCCCCAGGGACTCCAGGCCCCCAGACCCACCCAGGACTCACCCAGCGACAGCACAGCTACCAGGTCAGTAACCCACGTTCGTCACCGCGTAGCTCCCCAAGAGCGCCGCAAGCGGCGCTGTAGGCCACCCATAGGCCTCCCAAGCCCCTCCCAGATGGGGGCAACAGATCCTGGAGTCAGACCCACCAAGCGCCCCACTCCGAGTGCCCCCAGAGCCCCAGGAACCCGTCCACCCAGCCACTACTCCCTGCAGGAAGCAACCCACCACCCCCATTACACTAAGTGATGGTGCTAATCAAAGGAGCCCAAAGAGATTGATCAGATGTGGATGCAGATGCAGTCTCAAGATTAATATGATCCAACAAAACATCTCTATACTGATTGATACTGAGATTTTCCTTACTTTTCCAAATTATGAGGATAGTTTTCTTTGCGATACATAATGCAGTGAAAACCATGTAAACTATTTTATTCCCCAGAGGGCTTTCCTCAAAATTACTGAGCAAGCAAACTGATGGGGAAGGTGAAATTTTACAACTCAAGCACTTTGATAAGTCCAAACATATCTATGTCCAGAATCTCTGGACTGGTGTGCATAATCATAACGCATGAATATAATTATCAGGATGATTGCCTATGCAGTGTGGACAGATATTAGATTGTGCCAAACCCATGTTGAATAATATTTGTCCTGTGGTAGGGTACTCTGTGAGGATTTTGTATTGTATTAGTTGTAAGGTAGGTTTCTAGTCAATTTGAAAGTTCTTAGACATATCTGAGCCCAGAAGTTTTGTTCAAAGCTAACTGATAAATCCTCTTCCCGTTTCATAATAGGAAGCGATACGGAAGACTTCTCTCGATGTACCGGTCGATTCTACGTTCCTACCTCATCTATGGTCAAGAGCTTTGGGTCGTGACCGAAAGAACAGCATCCGGATACAAGCGGCTGAAAGTAGTTTTTCCTCCGTAGTGTGTCTGGCTCTCCCTTAGAGATAGTTGTGAGGAGCTCAGTCATCCTAGGGAGGACTCAGAGGTAGAGCCGCTGCTCCTCCACGTCGAGAGGAGCCAGTTGAGGTGGCTCGGGCAGGGACTCCGGGCCTCGACCTTCGAAGATCTGGGGTGTGCAAGACCCCCGATCCTTCCCAATTGCCCGCTCAGATTGTTTGTGTCGTGCATGTTGTTCTCAAGTGTGTTTAAAACTGGGAGCACCGAAGGGGGTGCACCGCACAGCCCACCCCCCCTCCGGAAAGAAGCAACTACCCAGAACCCTCAATGTCTAAATGCGAGAGGGGGTGAAGGGAGCCGTCCGAGGCGAGGCTCACACAACATAATCCCCCCCCCATACCGTGGCCTACATGAATGTGCGTTGTGAAAATGTTTGAAGTGAAAGTGTCTAAAATGCATGATAAAATTGGGGAGAGGGACGTCACCAGAAAGTGGCAACCTCCAGTAAAGATGGTAATGACCATGCCCCCCTACCAGCTCAACAGGCCCCGAGGCCCCCCAGCGCACCAGAGGCCCCGTGCAGGGGCAGACACCCGGGCGCACGCGGTCCAGACGCCAAGCGGCACACCCCCCGGAACCGGAACCCCCAAGGCTCCGCCGGGGCCCCCGCCCCAGGGCGGCGCCCCCCAGGGACTCCAGGCCCCCAGACCCACCCAGGACTCACCCAGCGACAGCACAGCTACCAGGTCAGTAACCCATGTTCGTCACCGCGTAGCTCCCCAAGAGCGCCGCAAGCGGCGCTGTAGGCCACCCATAGGCCTCCCAAGCCCCTCCCAGATGGGGGCAACAGATCCTGGAGTCAGACCCACCAAGCGCCCCACTCCGAGTGCCCCCAGAGCCCCAGGAACCCGTCCACCCAGCCACTACTCCCTGCAGGAAGCAACCCACCACCCCCATTACACTAAGTGATGGTGCTAATCAAAGGAGCCCAAAGAGATTGATCAGATGTGGATGCAGATGCAGTCTCAAGATTAATATGATCCAACAAAACATCTCTATACTGATTGATACTGAGATTTTCCTTACTTTTCCAAATTATGAGGATAGTTTTCTTTGCGATACATAATGCAGTGAAAACCATGTAAACTATTTTATTCCCCAGAGGGCTTTCCTCAAAATTACTGAGCAAGCAAACTGATGGGGAAGGTGAAATTTTACAACTCAAGCACTTTGATAAGTCCAAACATATCTATGTCCAGAATCTCTGGACTGGTGTGCATAATCATAACGCATGAATATAATTATCAGGATGATTGCCTATGCAGTGTGGACAGATATTAGATTGTGCCAAACCCATGTTGAATAATATTTGTCCTGTGTAGTGTACTCTGTGAAGGATTTTGTATTGTATTAGTTGTAAGTTAGTGTTTCTAGTCAATTTGAAAGTTCTTAGACATATCTGAGCCCAGAAGTTTTGTTCAAAGCTAACTGATAAATCCTCTTCCCGTTTCATAATAGGAAGCGATACTGAATCTTCTCTCGATTTACCGGTCGATCTACGTTCCTACCCTCATCTATGGTCACGAGCTTTGGGTTGTGACCGAAAGAACGAGATCCCGGATACAAGCGGCTGAAATTAGTTTTCTCCGTAGTGTGTCTGGGCTCTCCCTTAGAGATAGGGTGAGGAGCTCAGTCATCCAGGGAGGACTCAGAGTAGAGCCGCTGCTCCTCCACGTCGAGAGGAGCCAGTTGAGGTGGCTCGGGCATCTGGTCAGGATGCCTCCTGGACGCCTCCCTGGTAAAGTGTTCCGGGCATGTCCCACTGGGAGGATGCCCAGGGGAAGACCCAGGACACGCTGGAGGGACTATGTCTCCCGGCTGGCTTGGGAAAGCCTTGGGATTCCTCCTGAGGAGCTAGCCCAAGTGGCCGGGAAGAGGGAAGTCTGGGCCTCCCTACTGAAGCTGCTGCCCCCGCGACCCGACCCCGGATAAGCGGAAGAAGACGGACGGACAGACGGTATTTTTACTAATGCCATATTGCAAATTTAGTTTGGAAAAATTGATGAACTCGGTTCCATCAAGTAAATGTTCCAGATATTCAATACCTTTATTCTTCCAGTATGTAAAGTTTATCATATTATTATTTTGTAGGATGTCAGGGTTGTTCCAGATAGGTGTACGACTGCATGGGATAAGTGATGACTTTGTCATTTTAAGAAACTCCCACCATGCTGTAAGAGTAGAGCTGATATTGATATTTTTAAAGCATGTATGCCGTTTTATATTTGAGCTAATAAACTGCAAATCTGAAATTGTGATATTATTGCATATTTTCTGTTCTATATCTATCCAGGGCTTGTCTAAAGGATTATGTTTTATCCATTTAGTGATATATTGTAGTCTATTTGCCAAGTAGTACTTATGGAAGTTAGGCAGATCAAGTCCACCTCTGTCTTTAGTTTTCTGTAGCGTCTTTAAACTGATACGGGGTGGTTTATCTTTCCAAAGAAATTTAGAGATTGAAGAGTCTAGAGATTTAAACCAGTCAGATGATGGTTTATTGGGGATCATTGAAAATAAGTTATTAACTCTAGGTAAGACCATCATTTTAATCGAAGCTACCCTACCCATAAGTGAAATTGGAAGCGATTTCCATCTATCCAGGTCGTTTCTATCTTTTTTAAAAGTGGGATGTGATTAGATTTTACTAAATCCGCAAGTTTAGACGACACAGTGATACCCAAATATGTAATATTTCCTGATCGCAAATGTAAATCTAGGGCACAAGTGTCAAACTCAAGGCCCGCGGGCCGAATCCGGCCCGTTACGGTAAATAATCCGGCCCTCAAGAGCCAAAAAAAGGCATTGTCATAAAGTAGAGGCATATATCCTTTTAAAGTGTATAAAGTGGCTAAATCTGTGCCTCCTGTAAGTGTAACTTACCCCAACATCAACTTTTTTTGCAGATAAACTGTATAAACTGGGCCTAAGATTGCTACTTTTATGTTACTGTGCATTTTTATACTTCTATGTGAACTGGAATGAAATTATGAAATGAAAAGTATCGTCTATACACATGCAACCGGCCCTTTTAATGACTTCATGACGCCAAAGTGCCCCTATATAGAAATGAGTTTGACACCCCTGATCTAGCGGGTTTTGGAAAGAGCAATTAATTGGCAGTACCATAGATTTAGACCAGTTTATAGAGTAATCTAAAACCTTTGAGAAGGATTCTAGTAATCTAATTACTTGAGAAAGGGAAGAGTTTGAGTGCTGAAGATAGAGTAATACATCATCAGCATAAAGACTAATCTTATGCTCTATATTCATGCATTTTATACCTTTAATAACCTTTGTTTGTCTAATTGTTGCTGCTAGAGGTTCAATAAAAATGGCAAAAAGTGAAGGGGAAAGCGGGCATCCTTGCCTAGTGCCCCTCTGGAGACAAAAGCTGGAAGATGTTTGATTATTTGTCCTAACACAGGCTGTAGGAGAGCTGTATAAAATTTTTAACCAATTTTTAAAAAATTGCCAAAACCAAATTTATGCAGAGTAGCAAATAAAAAATTCCAATTTACTCTATCAAATGCTTTTTCTGCATCTAAACACATTATAATAGTTTTATTATTTGTAATGTAGGAATAATCTATTAAATTAAGTAATCTGCGTGTGTTTGTGGATGACTGTCTTCCTCTGATAAAACCAGTTTGGTCTGGGTGGATTATGAAAGGAGTGACTTTGTCTAATCTTTTTGCAAAAGCTTTACAGAGTATTTTAATATGTACATTGATTAAGGATATGGGACGATAGCTGGTGGGAAACATAGGATCTTTGCCTGGCTTAAGCAGAAGACTGATGGTGGCAGAGTTCATATTAGCTGGAAATCTGCCATTTTCCTGAATTTCTTGCAACATTGGTGCCAGAATATTCCAGAACTCCTTATAAAACTCAGTAGGGAATCCATCTGGGCCTGGAGCCTTTTTATTGGGCATGCTTGTTAAAGCTTCCTGAACTTCAACTGTTGTCAGCGGTGAGTCCAGTGTCGTTCTTTGGTTATCTGATAGTTTAGGAAGTGTAATTTTATCCAGAAACTGCTTGATGACATTGTCTGATGGATTTATCTGTGATGTGTATAAAGATTTGTAGAAATCTCGGAAGGTGTTAATCATTCCGGATCATGTAATGTATTCCAAGTTGAATCTGTAACTGCAAATATAGTCGTTTTCTCTTTATTTATTTTTAACTGATTAGCTAAGAAGCTTCCTGACTTATTGCCATGTTCAAAAATTTCTAATCAAAGTTTTTGTATTAGAAATTTATTTTGCTTTTCAATATAATGGTTTAATTCTAGTTTTATTTTACGGATTTTACCCAACTTTCCCTCTTCCAGGGAAGTTTCTAGTAACTTGAGTTTTTCTTCTAATTCCTAAATCTTCTTGTTTTCCATCTTCTTTTTGTGAAATGAGAATGAAATTATTTTACCTCTCATCACTGCTTTCCCTGCTTCCCAAAGTATAGAATTGAGGATGGCATTAAATATGTGATCATGTTGAAATTGTGACTATTTCTCTATAAATAATTAAAATGAAAACACAATTTTAATTCTTCATAAATAAAATTGATTCCATTAAAAATAAAATAATTGGCATCCTCCCAATCATGATTACCTCATCCTCAGTAAGTGAGGCAGCATTGGAGGAATCCTTAGAACCTGCACAGTGTCTGAACTGTTTAAAAGCAGTAGAGCTTTCTGAGCTATCTAAAATTTTAGCTTCATCTAAACCTTCTACCTGTATGTTAGACCCAATCCCAACCAAGTTGTTTAAGGAGGTATTCCCTCTGATCAGTGGTCCTATTTTAGACATGATTAATCTATCCTTGGTAAATGGATATGTACCACAGGCTTTTAAAGTAGCTGTTATTAAACCTTTACTTAAGAAACCATCTCTTGATCAAGATGAGTTAGTAAATTACAGACCTATATCTAATCTTCTTTTCTTATCTAAAATTCTTGAGAAAGTAGTTGCTAATCAACTATGTGAACATTTACAAAGTAATGACCTACTTGAGGAGTTTCAGTCAGGCTTCAGAGCTCATCATAGCACTGAAACAGCTCTGGTGAAGGTCACCAATGATATTCTCATGGCCTCAGATAATGGACTTGTGTCTATACTTGTCCTGTTAGATCTCAGTGCTGCATTTGATACAGTTGATCACAATATTCTCCTACAAAGACTTGAGCATACTGTAGGGATTAAGGGAAAAGCATTAGGCTGGTTTAAATCGTATCTGTCGGACAGCTTCCAGTTTGTTCATGTTAATAATAAATCTTCCTCAAACTCTAGGGTCACTTGTGGAGTACCACAGGGTTCAGTCCTTGGACCAATTCTATTTACTATATATATGCTTCCGATTGGCAAAATTATCAGACAGCATGGGATTAATTTCCACTGTTATGCTGATGACACTCAGCTATATTTATCCATAAATCCTGATGAATCCAATCAGTTACTTCGACTGCAGTCATGTCTTGATGACATCAAAAGCTGGATGACTTTAAATTTCCTGCATTTAAATTCTGACAAGACAGAAGTTGTAATCTTTGGGCCAGAGTCTTCAAAAAATAAAGTTCTTAATCAATCCCTTAATATGGATGGCATTAACTTGGCCTCTGGTAATAAGGTTAAAAATCTTGGTGTTGTTTTCGACCAAGACTTGTCATTTAAATCTCATATTAAACAGGTTTCCAGAGTTTCCTTTTTTCACCTCCGGAATATCGCCAAAATTAGAAACATTCTGTCCAGGAGTGATGCTGAAAAACTAGTCCATGCATTTGTTACTTCAAGGCTGGACTATTGTAATTCTTTACTATCAGGAAGTCCACAAAATGCAGTTCGAAGTCTTCAGCTGATTCAAAATGCTGCGGCAAGAGTTCTGATGAAAATCAACAAGAGGGATCATATTTCTCCTGTTTTAGCTTCCCTTCATTGGCTTCCTGTTAAATCAAGAATAGAATTTAAAATTCTCCTTCTAACGTATAAAGCCCTTAATAATCAAGCTCCATCATATATCAGAGCTCTGATTACCCCGTATGTTCCTAACAGAGCACTTCGCTCTCAGACTGCAGGTCTGCTGGTGGTTCCTAGAGTCTCTAAAAGTAGAATGGGAGGCAGATCCTTTAGCTATCAGGCTCCTCTCCTGTGGAACCAACTCCCAGTTTTGGTCCGTGAGTCAGACACCCTATCTATTTTTAAGACTAATGTTAAAACTTTCCTTTTTGACAAAGCTTATAGTTAGAGTGGCTCATACCCTGAGCTATCTCTATAGTTGTGCTGTGATAGGCCTAGGCTGCTGGAGGACATCAGGGTCTAATTTTCTCACTCTACTGATTTCTACTGTTCTTCAGTCTACTGTTCTCCAGTTTTGCATTGTATTACATTGAAATGACTGTCGTCATTTCAGCTTTTAACTTTTGCTCTCTCTCTTTTTCTTCATAGTAGGTACACCTGGTCTGGCGTTCTGTTAACTGTGACATCATCCAGAGAAGACTGCTCACCCGCTACTTCCATCTAATGTAGAACAGATTACTAGATCAATGTGTGCTTCTGTGCTTTTTTGTTTCTCTTGTTGTGTCTCTGTTCTGTCTTCTGTAACCCCCAGTCGGTCGAGGCAGATGACCGTTCATACTGAGCCCGGTTCTGCCGGAGGTTTTTCCTTCCCGTTAATGGGTGGTTTTTCTTCCCACTGTCGCTTCATGCTTGCTCAGTATGAGGGATTGCAGCAAAGCCATGTACAATGCAGATGACTCTTCCTGTGGCTCTACGCTTCCCCAGGAGTGAATGCTGCTTGTCGGGACTTTGATGCAATCAACTGGTTTCCTTATATAGGACATTTTTGACCAATCTGTATAAACTGACCCAATCTGTATAATATGATTGAACTTGACTTTGTAAAGTGCCTTGAGATGACATGTTTCATGATTTGGCGCTATATAAATAAATAAAAATTAAAAATTTAATTGAAATTGAAATTGAATATATCAGAAACAGTATGGCAGTAGGGTTAAGCTACTTTCTTGCACATCCTGACCTTCACAGCATTGATAATTAAGAAAGGACGAAACACATTTCTATATCTGCCCACCTTTACAGTGATTAATCTATAAATTATGTGCAGTTAGTTCAGCTCATTCTTTCAGTGAAATGGTAAAAATACCAGAGAAGGGAAGTCATTTGTTATATTTACTATACTTGACTAGTTTTACAGCACTATACATTTTACCTTTCCTTTCTTGAGAACTATATTAATCTGCATGTTAACCAGGTACAGTTTTATGGTGTGAAAAGGTGAGAATTGAAAAAACAATTATGGTAACATTTGGCATTTTTTATTTATAGGAAGAAACAGAAACAAAATATGTGAGGATAAACACCTCTGTGCCAATCCTCCAAATATTTTTCAATAAAGGGGACCTCAAACCAGCCTTCAGGCTAAACAGGGCCACCATCGTCCTCCTCCTTCAGCTGCTGTCCATCCAGAAGGCCCATGGATGGCCACTGGTTGACCTGCGGTGCATCCTATAGGGAAACAGTTTGCCAGTAAGATCTCTTACCTTCTTGTCCTCAAATAGAGCCAACAATGACACACAGTTGATACATAGATTTTATTAATTGGAAAGAAGATTAAGACATATCATCATATTACCTAAATTACAAGCTAATTTTATATTTGGTACAGACCAAGTTGAGGCATGCTACAACAGGCACCACGCCAAGGCGAGAAACATCACTGAGCATGCCTTTGGTGGTCTAAAGATACGGTGGCGTTAGATCTTCTTAAGGGCGCTGCAGGTCCGGCTGACGTTTGCCCCAAAAGTAATCGCTGCCTGCTGCATCATCCACAATATTTGTATAGCAGCAGGTGTCCAGCTTGACCTGGAGTGACGAGAAGGTTGACCCAGAGGAGGACGGCTGAGGAAGCGTTTTTGCTACTTAAAGACTAGCATTTGCAGCTGAGTTGACTCTCCCTGACAACCCTTTACCATTTTTCTTTGATGTTTCTGTAACAAAACTAGCCGTAAATTAATTTTTGTTTCAGGAAAGGGGAGAGAGAAGGCTGTTAATATACATATCAGTAATGTTTGATAATAGGAAAACATCACCCAATGCACACAACATAGCCAGATTCATTTAAAGAGATTGCTCATTTAGTCATGGGACATATTTTATATGTTTTGAAAACTTATAGTGTGGTGGTTTATGTAAATTCATGTAAAAGTTTCACTATGACTTCACTCAGACTGCACAGGCTGTCCAAAATCTTGAAGTCACCCAACATCACAATCACACATGAAGGCATAAACATTGCAGATGGGCATGACGGATGGTGAACCACATCAATGTCAGGAGCTGGTGTCCAGGATTTGGAAGGCAGTTCTATTGAAGGAGTTGCGGAACAGAACAGCCTAAGGGGAGCGTTAGAGCAGGAAGGGTGCAGGAAAGGACCTGATGGAGGATGGTGTTTCCACCAGGATTGAAACAGGAGCTTTTTCTGAAGCACAACGAGTAGGACATGTGGGTGTCAAACAGATCTTGGAAAATCGGAGGAGTGGTGGCATCCAATTATGTCAGATATGGTGAAATATTTTGTCAAAAGTTGTACAGTGTGTGGTCAGTATAATCCAAATAAGACTCTGACATTGTTACAGGACAACTGCATTTGAATACAAACTGGAAAGGAATTATTCTCGATTATACAGATCCCTGTGATCCCTGTCAGAGATTTTAAGTAATTGATTGTGTGTGTGTGGATGCTTTTACTAACGACCAGAGGCCTGGGCTGCAAAGAGAGGACAGCAAAACTGTGATAAATGTCTCATTAACTATTACATTCTTAGGCACAATAAGGACAGACAATGGAACCCCAAACTTTGACACATAATTATCTTTCTCAGTTACAGACTGTATTGGAGGCATAAACCAGAATACAAGGAGATCCTAAGGAAGGAGAAGGAGGTACACCATCCCCAGATGCCGACTGGGTGTGCCTTTAAGGTCATCAAAAGAAAGTTGTTGGAGCCAAGATTCACAGGGCCCTACCAGTGCGCGGACTACATCGGAATGCTAGACGTCGCTGAAGGAGGAGCAGGAGGGCCTAACAGACCAGGAGAGCATAAGGGAGGAGGTCAAGCTGTTTGTGCTCAGTCAGCCATAAGCAGAACCAGGTGAAGGGTCAGAATAAAACCCTGTGGTTCTTGACACCACAGATAGTCCACCCTGTGTGTTGAAGATTTTTCTGTCACTAAGTGCAACCACTTAGTGCACCACATGTATAAACCACTACTTTTTTTTAAAGAAAAGAAGAAAACGTCTAAACGAAAGAACATATTGTATGTTCGACAGTAGATATCCAGGCTGGGTAAGTCACTACTCCCCCTCCCTCCCCTCCCCCCACTAGCAGAGTGAACTAGTGGGGGGAGGGGAGGGAGGGGGAACATATTGTAAAAAGAAAAAGAGAAAATGTTGTAATTTTTGAATTGGTCTTATAAGTTCAATATTCCTAAGATGTTGATTAAAAGAAATTCCGGGATTTTGGTTGTGTGTTGCATAATAATTTGGTCTTTATTTCTGTGGTATTCTGGCTTGCTTTCATTGGAGTACTCCTAATAGGTTACATCCAACTGTGAAGGTGTGGGGTTCAAAATGTTCTGAAATGTTCTGGGGTGTTTTGGTGTTTGGAACATAAGGGCAACTGAACTTGGTTGATATAAACTTGGCTCTGTATTTCATCAACACTGGAAACCAAAGTTAGAAGCTTTTAGAGGCCCATTAAGGGAGGAAGATGGCAACAGGGCCCGGTCTAACCTTTTATTGCTGCCAAATAACTGAGCAGCTATTCTCTGATACACAGTGCAATAGTATTCCATCTAGGGAAGAAAGAAGACATCTGTTGGGATACATGTCACACACACCCATGTGAAAGAAAGGTCTCAAAAGAGGGAGTCAGACTTGTAGATCGAGGACTTGTGCTGATCATAGCTTTGAAAAGTGTATCTAAAAAAAAAGTCTTGGCGGGACTTCCGGGAAGTTAATGGAGAAGACAGACGCATAATTTTGCTGCTCCACCAGACCCACAATAAATAGCCGACAAAGTAATGAAAAGTGATAAATGAGTACTAAACTAAAAGGAAAGGACTCAAGAGGACGGAGTTCTAGTCAAAATACGGAGAAGAAAGACATGAAGGCTGGTAGAAAAGACGACGTTACGGCAGGCTCCAAGCAGCTAACGTTAGCCAAAGCTACACCGTTGAAGGCTACAGGAGATGCTAGCGGGGAAACAGTGATGCTAACGGAATTACGAAAACTGCGGCAGGAAAGCACCGACTCATTTCGGGACCTGAAGAGCTCTCTACACCGGGTAGAATCATCCATGGAGGACTTAAAGAAACGAATGGAGGGGCTGGACAGAAGATTGACTCAAGCGGAGGACAGAGTAAGTGCAACGGAAGACCGAAGCATACGGCAGGAGAGAGCGCTGGGACACTTGCTAAAAAGAGAAGCTATCCTCACGGCTAAATGTGACGACATGGAAAACAGACTCCCCCGTAATAACATCAGGCTGTATGGCATCCCGGAGGGGGTGGAAAAAGAAGATATGGTGAACTTTATCACAGACCTTCTGAGCACTTCTCTAGAGTTTCAGGAAGAAGTTGTCATTAAACTAGAAAGAGCACACAGAGCGTCAGGCCCAAAACCTAAAGCCGCGGCGCCCCCAAGATCCATTATAGCCCGGTTTCTGGACTTTGATGTAAAACAAAAAGTGCTACTACAAGCTTGGAAGCAAAGAAACATAAAGTACCAAGAGCACACAATTTATTTCGACCATGACTACTCACCTGACTTGCAGAAGAAAAGGAAAAAGGTCAGAGAGGTAATAAAGAAGCTAAAAGAAAAGAACATTAAAGCCCAGTCACCATACCCAGCTAAGCCGAAACTCTTCATGAACGGGAGTACAAAACTCTTCCCCTCACTTCTAGCAGCACACTCTACATTGAAAGATCTTGGCATTGAAACACCCCTGGAGGACAGAGAGATATTGGAAGAGGAGTTGACGAGGGACGGATGGACAACCCAGGGAAAGAAGAGGAAGAGCCAACAGCTGAACCCTGCTGAGATCAGAGCCATTATCCATGGTGACAACAGAGAGGAGAGAGCCAATGGTCATGAGTAAGGTCCTCATGTCCCAAATTACACGTATGAAGACAAAAAGGGATGCTACATTTTGGTTGTAGGTACAATTAGAGGAGTGAGAATGTCCCTTTTAAACATCTATGCGCCTAATGAAGATGATCCTAGCTTCTTCAAGGATATTTCAGCTCTTCTGACAGCAAAAGCTGTACCCTACTAATTGGAGGGGATTTTAATTGTGTGATGAACCACAAATTGGACAAATACCCATATGAACAGAGACCGGTGTCCCAGAAGGCTAAAATTTTGCCCAGTTTGATTGAAGAAATGGGGCTAGTAGATATATGGCGTCAAAGCCACCCCAAGGGGCGTGATTACACCTTTTATTCAAATGTCCACGGAAGCTACTCCAGAATAGATCTCTTTTTCGTTTCAAAGAGGGATGCACATAAAGTTACAAATTGCCATATTGAACCAATAACAATATCAGACCACAGTCCAGTTGTTATGACAATAAATTTAGAGAACAATAAACAACCTAAACAGTGGAGAATGAATGTCTCAATTCTAAATGATCCAGAAATAGTTCAAAGAATTAAAAGAGACTGGACTGAGTATATGGAACATAACGACAATGGAGAAGTATCAGTGTCAACTCTTTGGGAAGCTGGAAAAGCTGTGCTGAGGGGTAAGTTAATCTCTTTGTCATCCAAAATAAAAAGAGAATGCGACAGAAAACAAGTAGAGTTAGAAAATCGTATATGACAATTGGAGGAGGAACATAAAAAGACTAATGATGAAAATACTTTAAAATCTCTTGACGAATACAGACAAACACTATTGATGCACAAGGCAGATTTGATTATGAATTCCCTGATTCATAATCAAAAGTATTATGAATCAGGGAATAGGGCCAGTAGGCTACTAGCATTTCAGCTGCGCAAGAAACAGGCAGATCGCACAGTGGAAAAGATAATGAATCCTCTCACAAAGAAAATGCTGTCACATCCTAAAGACATTGCAGAAGCCTTCTCAGCTTACTATGAGACACTTTATGATTCAGAGGAAACAGACAGTAAAATAGAGAAGATTAAGAATGTGTTGGGTGAAATTCAGTTACCAAAATTAACTGAAAATGATGGTAAAGCGATGAGAGATCCAATCACAAAACAGGAAATTGAGGAGGTCATAAATAATTTAAAGAACAACAAAGTGCCAAGAGTCGATGGATTCCCGGCGGAATTTTATAAGCATTTTAAAACTGAGGTCACCCCCCTATTACAAAGAGTATTTAATTATGCCCTCACAAATAAAGACCCCCCAAAGTCTTGGTCAGAAGCAATAATATCTATAATTCCCAAAGAGGGCAAGGACCCCATAAATTGCTCGTCCTACAGGCCAATAAGTTTGCTCTGCTGTGATTTGAAAATTTTAACTACAATACTGGCAAACCGAATTCAAAAATGTATCCACACAATAATTATGCCAGACCAAACAGGGTTTATAACGGGACGTTTAGGGATAAATAATATTAGGAGAACCTTAAATGTGATCTCTGTGGCGAAGCAGAAACAGGATCCTTCAATGCTTCTCAGCCTTGATGCTGAGAAGGCATTTGATAGGGTGGACTGGCAGTACCTGAAACACACACTGGCAAAAATGGGATTTCATAGAGACTTTATTAAATGGATTAGTGTACTATATTCTGGACCCACATCCATAGTATGGGTGAATGGATACTCCTCAAGGAAATTTGGTTTAAAAAGAGGAACTAGGCAGGGATGTCCTCTTTCGCCTTTACTATTTGCCTATCAGCATTGAGCCCCTGGCAGAAAGAATACGGACAGACCCTAGAATTCATGGAGTAACAGCAGGTGGAGTCACTCATAAAATATCATTATATGCGGATGACATTATTTTGTATATTTCTGATCCTCTGAGCTCAATCCCTAGACTTATGACTAGTTTAAAAGATTTTGGAGAAATCTCAGGCTATAAAGTTAATGAAACCAAGTCAGAAGCTATGATGTTAGTGGGAAAATGGCCTACAGATTTAGATAAAGAGGTCACTTTCAATTGGTCCAAGAGGGGATTCAAATATTTAGGTGTGATGATTACACCACAAACTTCACAACTATTTAATGAAAATTGTAATTGCACAAATAAAATCAGACCTGTCTAGATGGGAGATTCTCCCTCTGTCCTTTTTGGGCAGAATAGAAACAGTGAGAATGAATGTACTCCCACGACTAATGTATCTATTTCAGGCACTTCCTATTTGGATACCTGCCTCCACTTTTAAAACTTTAGATAAAATTATTAATAACTTTATTTGGCAAAGGAGGAAACCAAGAATCAGACAGAAATTATTGTTAAGCCCAAGAAGAAAAGGTGGCCTTGGTCTGCCTAATTTGAAACTGTACTACTGGGCAACACAGCTTCGCGTTGTGGTCGAGTGGCTTGTACAGGATGAGGAGACGACCTGGATCTGTCTGGAGAACAATGCTTGCCCACTGGTACCTCTTGAAGCGATGCCATTTATGGAGGGAAAAAACTGGAAGGATTTAAAAATTGAAAACGAGTGGATTAATTGTACATACAGAGTCTGGTCTCTAGTGAGGAAGAAAATAGGAGCACCTTTAACTATATCATGCATGATAAAAATAACCAAGATTACCAACTTTTTTCCAAACAAACTAGATACTGGTTATCAGAGATGGGCTCAGAAAGGATTAATAAGAATTAATCAGTTATTCAGTGGAGAAAATATTAAGTCATTTAAGCAATTACAAGATAAATATGGATTATGTTCAAAATATTTCTATAGGTACTTACAATTAAGGGATTATCTTTTGTCACACAAAGAATGGCCTACCTTGAAACAAAATACATCACCTTTAGAAATATTTTTAATAAAATGTGTGGAGGAAAATAATAAGAGGAAGATCGAATCTAATCTATATAAACATTTACAGATGCATTTCTCTGACAGTTCTATAGATATAAAGCAAAAGTGGGAACTAGAAATGAACATTATTATTGAAGATGAGGAGTGGGAGGAGATTTGTGAAAAAGGTTTTAAGATCACCCACAGTCCAAATTGGAAGGAATTTTATTGGAAATTAAGAATGAGATTTTTCAGAACACCTTTTAGTATCTCAAAATACAACAGAAATGCTACGAATGTGTGTTGGAGGAATTGTAATCAGATTGGGGATCACACTCACATTTTTAGGACTGCCCAATACTGATTCCATTCTGGCAGGGGGTTCAGACAGAAATTAAAAAAATACTCAAGTTCACGTTACCACTGAACCCAATGCATTATATACTGGGTTTGACCCCAGGAGACTATATTGGGAAAAAGGAAGTCCAGTTACTACAGATTCTGCTACTAGTAGCAAGAAAAATGATAACTTTGTCTTGGCTCAAGCTTTTGCCTCCCACTCTTCAACAATGGCAAGAAAGATTGAACAATGTGTACATAATGGAAAAGATAACAGCAAAACTTCACTTAAAAATTGACATTTTTCTGAGTGTTTGGACCCCAGCTATTTCCCACTTTGGATGGCCACTCTGATAAAGATGCTAGGTGTTATAAAAAGCTGCTAGTCCCCTTGATATGTCTCTCTCTTTTGATGAAAGACACTGGATATGTACATTTCTCTTTCATGTGAGCCCATGAGAACCTCTCAAAGAAATGTCAATTGCCAAAATGGACTTAAATATTTGCTGAGACCCCACCCCCCCCCCTTTTTTTTGTTTGTTTGGTTTTTGTTTTTCTTTATGTAAGTTCATGCATAAATATACATATGTATGTGTGTTGAATTCATAATAATCTTAAATAAAGAATGTTCAAAAAAAAAAGTCCTGGCAACAGATAGAAACGGTTTCATCTTGTCTTATCTTTCTTTTGAGTCTTTTTTAAAGTTCAATCCTCTTCCACAATGGACATCCCTGTGAATCTGGTTTAAGACTCCTATTTGGAGTCTTAAACCAGATTAATTTGACTTGTGTTAACTGAACTAATAATTACATGGTAGATCATACATTCACAAGTCACAAGCTTTACACAGCAGAGTGCTGAACAGACTGTGTGGAATTGTTGGTCTCCCTTCGCATTTATAGGCAACCAGTAGGTGGCACCAAAAAAAAAACATCACAGGACAATTATGAAACAAATTTTAGCAAGAATTTCATCTGTGTAGCCAACCTGTTACATACACCCCCCTGAAATTCTGCGTAATATGAAAAGTAATGCTTCAGACAAAACAAAACAAAACAAAAATAAACAAATAAAGTGGGTGTACTAAGGGAAAGGGAAAAAAAAAGTGTGCTTCGAAAGTTGCCATGCAATGTCAATGGCACATGTCCCTGTCCTGTAGTAACCTCTGGCCAGCATAGCTCCATTGTCATGGAATCTCAGTCACACCTCGGCTGCACGCATGCAGACACTTTGGGTCAGAGTCTGTCTAATTGCAATAGAATGGAATACTTTGCCTCGAACAACACTTGATATTTCGTGAACCGTAAATGGTAGAAATGTAGTTGTTTCTGCGTTTATTTCATAACGGATAGGGGAAGAAGACAAGCTATCAGTTTTTGCTGGAAATATTTTAATAAAGGCGCAAAACATTATGATATAAAGGGGAGTTTTAATGGAAATGCAAAAATCCTCTAAAAAGGGTCCCGAACAAATCGCTGTAGCTGAAAAAGTGTAAGAGATATCAAAATAATTATTTCGCTGTGAGTATCAGCAGGGTTTTGAGGACTACGGTGCTTATTTCTATGTTTGTACAAAAATCGGTGTAGGCACAGCGACGATGTAAAAAAAGTGGATCATGTGAAAGCATGCAGGTCCAAAGCGTTTTCAGGATTTTGCACATTCATTAATCCCAAACAAATTGTTCCTGCGGGGATACCGTAACAGTTATCCACAAAATTCCTTTTTTGTGAGTGCCAGAAGGGTCGGGTAATTCATGTGTGAAAGTATCATGCCTGTACATGAAACGATTTAGGAGAAGCGACGATGCCAAAACATGTGTTGTTTGGGATTTTCAGATGTAATTTTTCACAACGGCTCCATAGGAAATGAATGAGGAGGGTTTTTTTAGTTTGTGGTGGTCAGAGGGGATTTGTGAAAATCTATAAATCCTACACCAATGAGGGTTACATTTCCTGAACCCAGACAAAAATACCTACTTTATGATGTATAATTAGTCTATGTAGAGTGAAAATTGATCAAGTAGGCTGAAGTTGTACGGAGTTGTAAAATCTTTGTGGTTTTTCGCTAATTGCGTTTCCATGGTAACTCGAAACCCGAATAAAAGTAATAACACAACATTCCCATCCAAGCCAGACACTTTGATACCTATATTGTTGGGGTGCACACTACGGTTTGGGCCAAATTAATTTCCAAAAATGTTTTGAGGTGCATAGTAATAGGTGCCTCAATGCAAATGCATTGGAGGCAGTGCTTTGCCTGCATTTGCTATGGCAGTCGCCTAACTAGAAAATTTCTGAAGAAATTTAGCAAGGCGACTGCCTTCTGGTGCGTACCCTGACTGAGTGGAATGTGTAATTTTTGTATCTTTGGAGCATTTCTGCCGCATATAGCAGAGTAAAAACGGGGTGAAAAAATAATTTTTGACACCTCATAAAATAGACAGGCTTTATCCGACATGGCTCAGATTTGTTGTGGAGCTTTCTCTGTAAAGGAAGTACAGACTCTATCAAGCTGAAGTTTGTACGACCTTCCTAGAGCCACTTCCAGTTAGCAACATGCTAACCGTTAGCCTCTAACATTGTTGTGTTCAGTATCACCGAGTGCAGCACACTGGTTAAACTCTGAGAAATTCAAATTTAACATGATTCAGACAATTTGTGCGCTAAAAAAGATGAGAGCAGTCCAAAAACTATGGTGTGTGGAAACAATGCTTAAACCTTGTGGGTAGACCTATTTTGGTCCTTCTGACACCTAAATAAGTCATTTTGGCAACTCTAATGCAATGGGACATTAAAAGAATGTAATGGTTATAATTCACTTCTCACACCTCAGAAAGGCAGAAATTGGAAACCAAATATGCTGCAAATTAATATTCTATGAGCCTGGTAATTAGTAACAGCAGCACACTGTTGAAACTCAGTAAAATTCAAATTTAACATGATTCAGACGATTTGTTGCGCTAAAACAGAAGACAGCAGTCAAAAAACTAGGGTGTGTGGAAACAATGCTTAAATCTTGTGGGGAGACCTAATTTGGTCCTTCTGAAACCTAAATAAGTCATTTTGGCTGCTCTAATGCAATGGGACATTAAAAGAATCTAATGGTTAGAATTCACTTCTCACACCTCAGAAAGGCAGAGTTTTGAAGCCAAATATGCTGCAAATGAACATTCTATGAGCCCGGTCATTAGTAACAACAGCACACTGTTTAAACTCGGTGAAATTATAATTCAACATGATTCAGACCAATTGTGCTAAAAGAAGAGAACAGTAAAAAAACTAAGGTGTTTGGAAGCAATGCTTAATCCATGTGGGGAGACCTAATTTGGTCCTTCTGAAACCTAAATAAGTCATTTTGGCTGCTCTAATACAAGTGGGCTGTTAAAGAATGTAATGGTTATAATTGACTTATCACACATCAGAAAGGTAGAAACTGGAAGCCAAATATGCTGCAAATGAACATTCTATGAGCCCGGTCATTAATAACAGTAGCCCAATGTTTAAACTCAATGAAATTCAAATTTAACATGATTCAGACAATTTGTGCGCTAAGAAGGAGGGGAACTGTCCAACAACTAGGGTGTGTGAAAACACTGATAAAACCTTTTGGGGAGACCAAATGTTGTGCTTCTGAAACCTATATAAGACATTATGACTGCTCTAATGCAAGTGGGCACTAAAAGAATGTAATGGTTATAATTCAGTTCTCACACCTCAGAAAGGCAGAAATTTGAAGCAAAATATGCTGCAAATGAACATTCTATGAGCCCGGATATTTGTAACTGCAGCACACTGTTTAAATTCAGTGAAATTCAAATTTAACATGATTCAGACGATTTGTGCACTAAAACAGAAGAGAGCAGTCCAAAAACTAAGGTATGTGGAAATAGTGCTAAAACCTTGTGGGGAGACCTAATTTGGTACTTCTGACACCTAAAAAGGTATTTTGGCTGCTCTAAGAAATAAGGCATTCAAATAATGTAATGGTTATTATTCACTTCTCACACCTCAGAAAGGCAGAAATTTGAAGCCAAATATGCTGCAAATGAACATTCTATGAGCCCAGTCATTAGTAACAGCAGCACACTGTTTTAACTCAGTGAAATTCAAATGTAACATGATTCAGACCATTTGGGCGCTAACAAAGAAGAGAGCAGTAAAAAAAACTAAGGTGTGTGTAAATAATGAAGGGACAGAAGGGAGCTGTCCAACAGAAAGGGTGTGTGATAACACTGCTAAAACCTTGTGGGGAGACCTAATTTGGTCCTTCTAAGCCAAATATGCTGCAAATGAAATTTAACAAAATTCAGACGATTTTGGCAATAAAACAGAAGGGAGCTGTCCAACATTTAGGGTGTGTGGTAACACTGCTAAAACCTTGTGGGGAGAAATAATTTGGTCTTTCTGACACCTAAATAATTTGTTTAGGTGTCAGAAAGCAAAATATGCTGCAAAATGAACATTCTATGAGCCCGGTCATTGGTAACAGCACCACACTGTTTAAACTCAGTGAAATTCAAATTTAACATGATTCAGACTATTTGGGCGCTAAAACAGAAGAGAGCAATCAAAAAACTAAGTTGTGTAGAAACACTGCTTAAATATGAATTCCACTGAGTTTAAACAGTGTTCTGCTAATGCACTGGGCACATAGAATGTTCATTTGCAGCATATTTGGCATCAAATTTCTGCCTTTCTGGGGGGTGAGAAGTGAATTATAACCATTACATTCTTTGAGTGACCTTTTGCATTAGAGTAGCCAAAATGACTTATTTAGGTGTCAGAAGGCTCAAATTAGGTCTCCCCACAAGGTGTAAAGCAATGTTTTCACACACCTTAGCTGTTGGACAGCTCCCATCTGTTTTAGCGCCCAAATCGTCTGAATCATGTTAATTATGAATTTCACTGAGTGGCCTTTTGCATTAGAGCAGCCAAAATGACTTTTTTAGGTGTCAGAAGGCTCAAATTTGGGCTAAAACAATAATGTTTCCACACACCTTAGCTGTTGGACAGCTCCCATCTGTTTTAGCGCCCAAATCGTCTGAATCATGTTAATAATGAATTTCACTGAGTTTAAAAGAGTGTTCTGCTGTTAACTAATGACATGGGCACATAGAATGTTCATTTGCAGCATGTTTGGCATCAAATTTCTGCCTTTCTGAGCTGTGAGAAGTAAATTATAACCATTACATTCTTTCAGTTGCATTTCTTATTAGAGCAGGCAAAATGACCTATTTAGGTGTCAGAAGGACCAAATTAGGTCTCCCTGCAAGGTGTAAGCAGTGTTTCCACACAACATAGCTTGTTGGACAGCTCCCATCTGTTTTAGCGCCCAAATCGTCTGAATCATGTTAAATATGAATTTCACTGAGTTTAAACAGTGTTCTGCTGTTACTAATGACTGGGCAGAAAGAATGTTCATTTGCAGCATATTTGGCGTCAGATTTCTGCCTTTCTGACCTGTGAGAAGTGAATTATACCCATTACATTCTTTCAGTTGCCTTTTGCATGAGAGCAGGCAAAATGACTTATTTAGGTGTCAGAAGGACCAAATGAGGTCTCCCCACAAGGTTTAAGCAGTGTTTCAACACTCCTTAGCTGTTGGACAGCATCCATCTGTTTCAGCACCCAAATCGTCTGAATCATGTTAAATATAAATTTCACTTAGTTTAAACAGTGTTCTGCTGTAACTAATGACAGGGCACATAGAATGTTCATTTGCAGCATATTTGGCATCACATTTCTGCCTTTCTGAGTTGTGAGAAGTAAATTATAACCATTACATTCTTTCAGGTGCATTTCTCATTAGAGCAGGCAAAATGACTTATTTAGGTGTCAGAAGGACCAAATTAGGTTCTCCCTGCAAGGTGTAAGCAGTGTTTCCACACAACATAGCTTGTTGGACAGCTCCCATCTGTTTTAGCGCCCAAAACGTCTGAATCATGTTAAGTATGAATTTCACTGAGTTTAAACAGTGTTCTGCTGTTACTAATGACTGGGCAGAAAGAATGTTCATTTGCAGCATATTTGGCATCAAATTTCTGCCTTTCTGAGCTGTGAGAAGTAAATTATAACCATTACATTCTTTCAGTGGCCTTTTGCATGAGAGCAGGCAAAATGACTTATTTAGGTGTCAGAAGGACCAAATTAGGTCTCCCCACAAGGTGTAAGCAGTGTTTCAACACTCCTTAGCTGTTGGACAGCATCCATCTGTTTCAGCGCCCAAATCGTCTGAATCATGTTAAATATGAATTTCACTTAGTTTAAACAGTGTTCTGCTGTAACTAATGACAGGGCACATAGAATGTTCATTTGCAGCATATTTGGCATCAAATTTCTGCCTTTCTGAGCTGTGAGAAGTAAATTATAACCATTACATTCTTTCAGTGGCATTTCTCATTAGAGCAGGCAAAATGACTTATTTAGGTGTCAGAAGGACCAAATTAGGTCTCCCCACAAGGTGTAAGCAGTGTTTCCACACAACATAGCTGTTGGAAAGCACCAATCTGTTTTAGCGCCCAAATCGTCTGAATCATGTTAAATATGAATTTCACTGAGTTTAAACAGTGTTCTGCTGTTACTAATGACTGGGCAGAAAGAATGTTCATTTGCAGCATATTTGGCATCAAATTTCTGCCTTTCTGAGCTGTGAGAAGTAAATTATAACCATTACATTCTTTCAGTGGCCTTTTGCATGAGAGCAGGCAAAATGACTTATTTAGGTGTCAGAAGGACCAAATTAGGTCTCCCCACAAGGTGTAAGCAGTGTTTCAACACTCCTTAGCTGTTGGACAGCATCCATCTGTTTCAGCGCCCAAATCGTCTGAATCATGTTAAATATGAATTTCACTTAGTTTAAACAGTGTTCTGCTGTAACTAATGACCGGGCACATAGAATGTTCATTTGCAGCATATTTGGCATCAAATTTCTGCCTTTCTGAGCTGTGAGAAGTAAATTATAACCATTACATTCTTTCAGTTGCATTTCTTATTAGAGCAGGCAAAATGACTTATTTAGGTGTCAGAAGACCAAATTAGGTCTCCCTGCAAGGTGTAAGCAGTGTTTCCACACAACATAGCTTGTTGGACAGCTCCCATCTGTTTTAGCGCCCAAATCGTCTGAATCATGTTAAATATGAATTTCACTGAGTTTAAACAGTGTTCTGCTGTTACTAATGACTGGGCAGAAAGAAGGTTCATTTGCAGCATATTTGGCATCAAATTCTGCCTTTCTGAGCTGTGAGAAGTAAATTATAACCATTACATTCTTTCAGTGGCCTTTTGCATGAGAGCAGGCAAAATGACTTATTTAGGTGTCAGAAGGACCAAATTAGGTCTCCCCACAAGGTGTAAGCAGTGTTTCAACACTCCTTAGCTGTTGGACAGCATCCATCTGTTTCAGCGCCCAAATCGTCTGAATCATGTTAAATATGAATTTCACTTAGTTTAAACAGTGTTCTGCTGTAACTAATGACCGGGCACATAGAATGTTCATTTGCAGCATATTTGGCATCAAATTTCTGCCTTTCTGAGCTTGTGAGAAGTAAATTATAACCATTACATTCTTTCAGGTGCATTTCTCATTAGAGCAGGCAAAATGACTTATTTAGGTGTCAGAAGGACCAAATTAGGTCTCCCTGCAAGGTGTAAGCAGTGTTTCCACACAACATAGCTTGTTGGACAGCTCCCATCTGTTTTAGCGCCCAAATCGTCTGAATCATGTTAAATATGAATTTCACTGAGTTTCAACAGTGTTCTGCTGTTACTAATGACCGGGCAGAAAGAATGTTCATTTGCAGCATATTTGGCATCAAATTTCTGCCTTTCTGAGCTGTGAGAAGTAAATTATAACCATTACATTCTTTCAGTGGCCTTTTGCATTAGAGCAGGCAAAATGACTTATTTAGGTGTCAGAAGGACCAAATTAGGTCTCCCCACAAGGTGTAAGCAGTGTTTCCACACAACATAGCTTGTTGGACAGCATCCATCTGTTTCAGCGCCCAAATCGTCTGAATCATGTTAAATATGAATTTCACTGAGTTTAAAGAGTGTTCTGCTGTAACTAATGACAGGGCACATAGAATGTTCATTTGCAGCATGTTTGGCATCAAATTTCTGCCTTTCTGAGCTGTGAGAAGTAAATTATAACCATTACATTCTTTCAGTGGCCTTTTGCATGAGAGCAGGCAAAATGACTTATTTAGGTGTCAGAAGGACCAAATTAGGTCTCCCCACAAGGTGTAAGCAGTGTTTCATCACTCCTTAGCTGTTGGACAGCATCCATCTGTTTCAGCGCCCAAATCGTCTGAATCATGTTAAATATGAATTTCACTTAGTTTAAACAGTGTTCTGCTGTAACTAATGACAGGGCACATAGAATGTTCATTTGCAGCATATTTGGCATCAAATTTCTGCCTTTCTGAGCTGTGAGAAGTAAATTATAACCATTACATTCTTTCAGTTGCATTTCTCATTAGAGCAGGCAAAATGACTTATTTAGGTGTCAGAAGGACCAAATTAGGTCTCCCTGCAAGGTGTAAAGCAGTGTTTCCACACAACATAGCTTGTTGGACAGCTCCCATCTGTTTTAGCGCCCAAATCGTCTGAATCATGTTAAATATGAATTTCACTGAGTTTCAACAGTGTTCTGCTGTTACTAATGACTGGGCAGAAAGAATGTTCATTTGCAGCATATTTGGCATCAAATTTCTGCCTTTCTGAGCTGTGAGAAGTAAATTATAACCATTACATTCTTTCAGTTGCATTTCTTATTAGAGCAGGCAAAATGACTTATTTAGGTGTCAGAAGACCAAATTAGGTCTCCCCGCAAGGTGTAAGCAGTGTTTCCACACAACATAGCTTGTTGGACAGCTCCCATCTGTTTTAGCGCCCAAATCGTCTGAATCATGTTAAATATGAATTTCACTTAGTTTAAACAGTGTTCTGCTGTAACTAATGACAGGGCACATAGAATGTTCATTTGCAGCATGTTTGGCATCAAATTTCTGCCTTTCTGAGCTGTGAGAAGTAAATTATAACCATTACATTCTTTCAGTGGCCTTTTGCATTAGAGCAGGCAAAATGACTTATTTAGGTGTCAGAAGGACCAAATTAGGTCTCCCCACAAGGTGTAAGCAGTGTTTCAACACTCCTTAGCTGTTGGACAGCATCCATCTGTTTCAGCGCCCAAATCGTCTGAATCATGTTAAATATGAATTTCACTTAGTTTAAACAGTGTTCTGCTGTAACTAATGACAGGGCACATAGAATGTTCATTTGCAGCATATTTGGCATCAAATTTCTGCCTTTCTGAGCTGTGAGAAGTAAATTATAACCATTACATTCTTTCAGTTGCATTTCTTATTAGAGCAGGCAAAATGACTTATTTAGGTGTCAGAAGACCAAATTAGGTCTCCCTGCAAGGTGTAAGCAGTGTTTCCACACAACATAGCTTGTTGGACAGCTCCCATCTGTTTTAGCGCCCAAATCGTCTGAATCATGTTAAATATGAATTTCACTGAGTTTAAACAGTGTTCTGCTGTTACTAATGACTGGGCAGAAAGAATGTTCATTTGCAGCATATTTGGCGTCAGATTTCTGCCTTTCTGACCTGTGAGAAGTGAATTATACCCATTACATTCTTTCAGTTGCATTTCTTATTAGAGCAGGCAAAATGACTTATTTAGGTGTCAGAAGGACCAAATGAGGTCTCCCCACAAGGTTTAAGCAGTGTTTCAACACTCCTTAGCTGTTGGACAGCATCCATCTGTTTCAGCACCCAAATCGTCTGAATCATGTTAAATATGAATTTCACTTAGTTTAAACAGTGTTCTGCTGTAACTAATGACAGGGCACATAGAATGTCATTTGCAGCATATTTGGCATCAAATTTCTGCCTTTCTGAGCTGTGAGAAGTAAATTATAAACCATTACATTCTTT